>NC_084820.1:47072407-47198297 GCF_958449725.1 Rosa rugosa
AAACAATGACATGTCTTTATCCTCAATGATATCTCTCATGTATCGCATGATAAAGTACCCGCACTCCTTGTTGCTAGGTTGGGGAGGAATGCCCTAAACACAAGCAAATGAATGAACAAGTGAAAACTTGGCATGGAAAACTGTTTTTTGAAAACCACAAGTGGTGAAACTTACAGCCAAATTTTTCCAATGGACTGAACTCCGACTCTGCTTATTCTTTTCAGAAATATACATACGCATAGCACTACACCAAAACAACAATATGATCAATAATGTACCATAATGCAAGGGAGGAAAACAAGTGTATTAAACAGATTTCATAAAATTGTTGCATTTCAATCAATATGTAAACGAGGGACTTACGTATCCACGATAGACATCCAATCTCCTGTGGGTAAGCGTCTTTTCAGCGGGTCCATAAAATAGGCAGTTCCTTTCTCCGGATCAACAAGTGTCAACACCCAATGATCACTACATGCATACAAAATGTCATATATCTTGAACACTAATTTGTTATATATGTTCAGACACAGTAGATATGAAAGTTTGCAAACATTCATTAACTTACCCTGAGTTATATGGCAGCATGAACATCTGCCCTGGTTTAGCAGTTACAAGCCTATCTTTGATGTGTTGGGCCTTGACAGTTCCATTCCCACACCCCACAGCACCAATAAGTGAAGGGTCAACAAACGCAACCATGTCCAGCATTTTATAAGCCTTCAACTTATCATAGAGGTACCTAATAACAAACATTTGCACCAACTCATTGGGTTTCAGCAACTATACTCCTTATCAAGGCATTACGGACAAAGCATATATGTATGTATATATATATATATATATATATATATATATATATATATATATATATATATATATATATATATATATTTATATAATATCAGTTGAAGGACTTTTTCTACCTTTGATACACAGCAATGCAAGTTCCAGTTACTTCCCTCATGCTTGCAAGTCGCCTAACATCTTTTCCCAATATAAATGTCTTGCGAGAATATCCAAACACTTCAGGCTCCATGTAGAAGTTGATTGTATTCCCATCTTTGAATGCATCCTCACCCCACAAACATAACATCTTCAATGAAGCTGGCAACGATGGTGCCAATTTGGCCAAGCCAAATTCAATCTCCGAGTCCTCTTCCCCTATCTCTTTCCTTTTCTTCTTCTTATCAGCTTTATCCTTGGTAGGTTTCTAGAATAAGAAAATAAATGTAAGGTACAAATCATAAATATAAGCTGCATATCTACAATTAAGTGAATTTCTATAAACAAATGAATGTTATCAAAGTAGCTACAGGTTGAATTATACACAGTTCTTACCTTGACTGCAGATTTTATGACTAGGTGTTTAGGCCATGCGACCCAACTCCCCATAGCCTGCTTCACTGTTTCAATTTCATCTTTCACAGGAAATGGCACTTTTGTTTTCTCCTCAAGCGCGGCATAGATGGAAACACGCACATTACCATCCCCTAGTGGAGTGCCATGAACGAGTTGGGAAGGATCCTCGCACTCCATAACAGTGGCATAAGCAACAATATGTTCAACAGAACCTATTGCCAACTTGCAATCAACCTCAGCTACGTTTGACTAAAAAATGAACCAAAAAACAAGATTTATAGTTGTTCCCTATATATATTCAAAATAGTAACAGATTTAAATGTAGTCCACAAACATACTCATAAGCAACTCATAAGCATTCTATGAGTAACAACATGCTGCAAGCTTCAGACAGTTTCAGAAAACTGGTAACTTGAAAGAAAAATTCACCAACAATTACTCTTTCAATGATTTGAAGCACAACTTTCCAGATTTCAAGTAGACATGCAAAGCTACTATTTTCCAGAGTTTCATGCTATTCGCAGTTCAAATGAATTGTCAAACAAGAATCTAAAGTGACAGAAACGCTTAATAAAACAAAAATCCTGAAACAGTGCAGTTTGATCAAAATAGCATAAGTATTTCATTTTAACTTTGTTTTTCACGAAACCAAGTTCAAAATGATCATTGAAGAGTCTCCTTTAAGCTGTGAAAAACTGAGAGTAAAGCTACAAGTAAAGGTTTTTCAAAAATCAAGAAATGCCCCACTGGTTCAGCTTGGGTGTCAAACACATGTATGCAGTAATCGAACTTTGATCTTTTTCCAGTTCATTATTGGCTTTAAGTAAAACCAAATTACCTTTAATGTAGGTTGACGCATCGTCAAATCCACATATTCTGCCCCCTCCTCATTCTCCGGCTCCTTGATATCTATCATATTGACATTTTCTTCAACAGCCTCATTGACCTCCTCACGGTTGACAACTACTTTCTCAAGCAACTTGGGAAACTCATTCCCTTTCTTGCACCTAGGACTTTTATCCAACCCGCCTCCCTTAACAACCTTTGTCCCTTTCCTTTTACACATGATGGTTTTGTTTTCCATTTCTTCAAAAACGCTCAGAATTTTAGCTCCATCCACATTGTTCACTACTTCTTCCAACGGACCTTTATCCGTTTCTTGAGCAATCTCATTAGCTGTCATTGAGCAGCTTCCATGGCCAGATACATGTGGGTGAATAGTTGCAGCCTCTTTTCCATTTATCTTTGCTTCAAGTTCAGCAAACTTGGCCGCCCACACAGCCCGCTCCTCTGCAACAATTTTTTCCCTCGCTTCCCTGACTATCGCCTCCCTAGCCTCCTCTAGTATCTTCTCCCTTGCCTCCTCTACTATCTTCTCTCTCTCCTCTGACAATATTTTCTGCACACTAAGTCTGACAGTAGCTTCTATGCTCTCCTTTCTACGTTTAGGGAGGTGGAAGTAAGTAGAGGGAGTGACAAAACCTCCTACTCCCCGCACTCTTCCCCCATGCTCCGGAGTCCCTAACGCCAATGTTAAGACATCATTACTTCCTTCAGCGCTTAGCTCTCCACTGTCAAGCTTTCTTTTCAAGTTTGTCTGACAGTTTAGATTAGGAAATATCATCACATATCATCTAAACAAACCTTATACATGGAAAAATAGTCCAATAAATATATGGACTTACTATCTTTTCAGCGGTCTTTGCTGACTCCTCATCCTTGAAACTGCCATCCTTTGTCTGTCGTCCTCTTATCCACAAAGTGGCCCTATCAACTTCTCCATCACTCATTCCATCAGCCTGCAAAATAAGATAGTTAATGCATACATTACAACTAGGAACCCCACATAAGTAAGGTAGAAAACAGTTTCACTAACCAACTCAGCCTCCAACCCTGCATATCCTTTACGGGACATTCTATGAGGATACTTATTCTTGCTGCGCCTCTCTTGTTGCGCACGACGCTTTTCCTGCAAAATAGGGGTACTAATTAGTTAAATAAGTATTCGATATTTACATAACTGCATTTTATATGACTACAACTAAATGATTGAAATACAAGTGCATTTATACCAAGAATGAAGGCTTTGTCCGCATTTTGACAAATTCTGTCCAGTGATCAGCATTGATGAAAGGATAATCATCTGGAGGATATTGCAAGGCTTCAGGGTCATCCAAATAGGGGATAACGTACTTGGAAGTAAGTAGACACTTGAATTGCCTCCACTTTCTTGCAGCAGATTCCAAAACCAATTTTTTATGCTCAGGACCAATCAAAAATGGAATCTGTGCACATTTCATTGCTAACTATCAGTTCAAGTTCAGAAACTACTGAAAAAGGAAAACAATGAACACTATCATACCAACCTAACTAACTACACCTTCAATACTAAATAAAACAGATAAGGAACTTAATCACCTGAACACGTTGCCAGATTTTGTTCTTTTCTTCAAGAGTTACGGCTTTCCAATTTTCCCTTATTACCGGTACCTTCCTTCTTGCCAACACACCAATGTAGCTTTGCATTTGCTTAGCCACCTTCCCACAAGGGGTCCCTTTTCTGTTAAATAAAACAACCTTCTTGCATTTACGACTCTTGCGGTTTGTAATGCGTGACATAGTCACTGCAGGCCGCTTCAGCAACTTTAGGCCCCCAGTTGATTCAGGTTCTTTCTTTTTTGACTTTCCCTTTTTTGAATGAGATCCATCGGAAAATGATGATGATGTCGGTGACTTCAAAGACTTAGTCTTCTTAGGCTTCGAACGATTTTCTTTCGACTTTCTCTTCTTTGATACACTAGCAGATTGTGATGCTGCCATTATCTACACAAATGTTAGCCCCATTAGTACATCAAATCCACATATATGAGTAACTTGTATAACAAACATATAAGCTGCATATTAGTAAACAAATCTGCTAATGTTTAAAATAACAGACACTTTAACATATATTACTACAAATATCGCCGATGCAGAAAATAACAGTAATTAAATAAACAAACACTTAACACATATCCAAGCAAAAAATAAGAGTATTTAAAATAACAAACACTTAACACTTGGTACAATCAGTGAAACAGAAAATAACCAACATTAAAAACATATTTAGTGAGCCAAGTATCCTTTAGGCATGACAATTATAAATTACATCAATACGACTATATGAACTACTCTCCCTCAACTACTATATCCTCATTCCCTGCACGCCTATAACCCATTGGCTCCTCATCTTGAGAGTTATCATGTGACTGAATAGCTGGCATTGTAGTTGCGATGGGGGGGGGGGGTGGGAAAGAATGGTGTCCCCAACATCATCCTCCTTAACAGAATCAATGTAATCTCTTTTTGGGACTCTCACCACAACTGCCCACCTACGATCTACAGGGTCTTCAACATAAAATATTTGCTCCACACTTTTTCCCAAAACAAAACAGTCATTTAGATAACCTTTCCTATTTAAATTAACTAAAGTGAACCCAAGATCATCTTCTCTAACACCCTTCTCATTCTCTACCCAATCACACTTAAAAATAGGAACCCTAAAATGACCATAGTCAAGCTCCCATATTTCGGTAATCACCCCATAGAAGCTCATGTCTTCAGTAATAGGGTTTTTATCCTTAGCACTAGCTACTTGAGGAGTCTTAGCAACCAAATAAACCCCACTGCTTTGTGTCGACCTAAGATCATCGCGCAACTTAGTGTTATATTGCACTCCCCCTATTCGGTAACCACTAAACTTCGGGACTTCATGGCTTGGTTGATCTGCTAGCCACCTCACAATCTCAGGGACGTCACAACCTGGTTCAGCAACCTTTGATTCAACCTGCAAAATAAAATAAAACATTTTACCAACTATGTTCTGCATTATTAAAAGCTTTATCAGTCTATAAATTACAGTTACATTAAATGGAAACTACTTACCCTCTCCTTCACCCACTGAGCAAAAGTCATGTTTTGTTTGTCCACCAACCACTTTTTATTCTTTTTGTACTTGGGAAACTCCCTCTTCAACTGTTCCGTGTGTTCCCTACACAAATATTTATTAAGTATTAGTGTATAAGCATTAGAACAAGAAAATAAGCAAAACTGTAAAAAACATAGATAGTGATCAACTTACAAAAAGTAGCTTCTAAATTCTTCAGTGTTTTGAAGCACGCAGAGATGAGCTTGCTGAAATTCTTTGCCATAAACAGACTCAACAGTTGCACCAGAGGTAGGCTTGTCAGCTGTGATGTTTTCTTTTGGGATGCCAACAGTCCTATCATCAAAGAAAAGTTCACCTAAAAACTCAAGCGCCTCTTCAGCTATGTAACACTCAGCAATGCACCCTTCCGGATGCGTTTTATTCCTAACA
Source organism: Rosa rugosa (assembly GCF_958449725.1). Taxonomy (NCBI): domain Eukaryota; kingdom Viridiplantae; phylum Streptophyta; class Magnoliopsida; order Rosales; family Rosaceae; genus Rosa; species Rosa rugosa. The sequence goes on from NC_084820.1 coordinate 47,078,127, forward strand.
TAGCCCTTACAAACCTTCATATATCTTTCGAAAGGATACATCCATCGGAAGCAAACCGGTCCACATAGCTCAACTTCTCTAACCAAGTGGACTGTTAAATGAATCATTATGTCAAAGAAAGATGGCGGAAAGTACTTCTCAAGCTCACACAAAGTTTCGACCAGATCACTTTGGATTTTGGGAAGCCTTGAAGCATCTATAGTCTTGCTGCAAATTTCATTAAAAAAAAGGCAAAGCCTGATTACTGCAACCCTGACCGGTTTTTCCAACACCCCTCGGATAGCAATTGGGAGCAGCTGTTGCATTAACGCATGACAATCATGGGATTTAAGTCCAATCAGCCTCAAATCATCCATTGAAACAAGGTTTGAAATGTTTGAAGAGTAGTTTTCAGGAACCTTCATGCCATGAAATGATCCACACATACATCTTTTTTCATCTAATGTTAGGTTCCAGCTTGCCAATGGCAAGCGCTTCTTTTTCGGACCATCTAGATTTGGGTGCAATCCACATCTTATACCCATTTCCACCAAGTCCAAACGAGTTTTCAAGCCGTCTTTGGTTTTTCCTGGAATGTTCAACAACGTCCCTATTAGACCATCACACACATTTTTTTCAATGTGCATGACATCAAGGTAGTGCCTAACAGGGAGATACTTCCAATATTCAAGCTCAAAGAATATCGACTTCTTCTTCCAACATGGCCTAGTTTCATCCTCAGCCCCCCTATAAGCAGGAGCAGGTTTTTTTTTTCCAAACGGCCAATGTGGAACTTCAGCCTCCACCCTACTCAACAATTCTTCTCCAGTCAATGGCACTGGAGCTGCTGCATGTTCTGGCTGGTTATTGAAAGCAGCCCTTAGCTTTCGGTAAGGATGGTGTCTTCCTAAAAATCGCCGATGAATGGTGTAAGCCATCTTTCCCCCGTGAACTAGCCTTGTAGGTTTTGTTTTATCAAGGCAAATCGGACATGCATTGTAGCCTTTGACTATACTCCCTGAAAGGTTACCATACGCTGGAAAATCATTGATTGTCCAGAATAGTAGAGCCCCAAGAGTAAAAGTTTCATTTTTGATGGCATCGTAAACTCCATTCACCCCTTCCCATAGCAGCTTTAAGTCATCTATTAATGGTTCAAGGTAAACATCGATGTCGTTTCCTGGTTGTTTAGGGCCCGATATCAATAAGGTAAGCATCATGTGTTTCCTCTTCATTACCAACCATGGAGGTAGATTATAGGTTACCAAAATAACGGGCCAACAACTATACTTGCTGCTTAAGGAGCTAAAGGGATTGAACCCATCCGATGACAATGCAAGTCGTAGGTTTCGTGGCTCATTACCAAAATCTGCCCATTTTTCATCTACCAACTTCCAAGCCGCAGAATCTGCAGGATGGCGAATTAAGCCATCCTTGTTTCTCTCGGTGGCATGCCAAGTTAAGGCCTTTGATGTTTCAGTTGATTGAAACATTCTTTTGAACCTAGGAATAGGAGGGAAATACCATAACACTTTTGCGGGGACTCCCTCTCTTTCTTTCTTGTTTTTGCATATTTTCCACCTAGATGTACCACATGTAGGACAAATAGTGTCATCGGCATATTGTTTTCTGTACAGAATACAGTCATTAGGGCAGGCATGTGTTTTGGTGTAATCCATTCCTAATGCACTCAAACTCTTCTTTGCTTCGTACACAGAGGAAGGTATCTCATTTCCTTCCTGCAGATACTCAGCAAAGGCAATCAACCAGTCCGAGTAAGCCGAATCACTCATCCCATGCTTGGCTTTCAAGTTGTAAAGCCTCACAAGCACATTCATCTTGGTGTGCCTATTGCAACCAGGGTACAAGGGTTTGTTGGCATCGTCAACAAACTTCTTGAATTCATTACACTCACTCGAAAGCTCCTCATCCTCATCACCTTCCAACTCCACATCACTATCTAATTGTACTTCATAATCTGCCCTCATGTTACCCTGTACAGAGTCAGATTCAATTGGCTCTGATTCAAGACTTTCACTATCCGTATATGATCCCGACTCCACTACAACCTCCCCATGTTCTGTCCATTTCACATAATCTGTGTTAATCCCATTTACAAACAAGTGATCCTTTATCACTTGTGCAGAAAAATCTTTCACATTTCCACACTTTGTGCAAGGACAACAAATACGGTTAGGGTCTCTAGCATTTCCCAAAGCAAACTGACAAAACTCTGCCACCCCTAACTTATATTCATGAGATCTCCTATCAGCATGCACCCATGACCTATCCATCTACATTAAACAAACACCACAAACCAAAACTACGTCATCGAGCAACAAAACCCCAATCACATATCCTGCATGCATTCACTAAGTTCCATAAACTCTACCAATTCAAACTCTGGTACTCTTAATCACTGACAGCAGTTTATTTACATATATACATGTCCAATATCAGGCAATGAAAAAAAAATATCAACATATATTCAGGCTAAGCAAATTCAATAACAAGGACAAAACAGAATAGCATAATATATAAAGAAAAACAAATTTGTCTGACATTTAGGGTAAGAAAATCCAATAACAAGACAGAACAGTATACCACAATATATGAAGAAAAACAAATCGATACAAATTTAGGCTAAGCAAATCCAAAAACAAAAATGCAAAAAAAAAAAAAATATTAAAGGAGGTCCATGAACAAACACATATCATATTCACCATTGGGAAAAGCTATGCTAAAACAACATCCAAACAATTCTCCAATAAGAACATTAACTGCAGATGTAGTATATATGAACCAAACCAGTCCTATACACATTCCACCTGAACAAATCCAATGATACCATGATATATATTAAGCATAGAACAATAGATTTCAACAAATTAAAGATTCAAAACAAATTTAATAGCAGTCCACAAATTCAACAGTGAAGCTCACAGTACTCACCAATCCAGCTCCAGCAATGAATACAAACAATAGCAGTGAAGCTCAGTGCACGAGTCCAACTCACTCTACAGCTTCTTCCAACTCCACCAGATATGCCTTAATTGTGCGGCTGCTGAGAATAATAAACAAGGCCATCAGATTTAGGAAGAAAGGTCAACAACTCCTACCTTCCATAATGCATGACTAGACAAGACCTAAATGAAATTTGTTCAAAAAACCACCAGCGCTTACTACTCAAAGGCTATAGTTTTTTTGTAACCTATTGGCATTCTTGAATAAAGACTAGAATCTGCAGGATTTGGAAGCTTGTACAACATGTTTTGTTAAATGCTGGCAATTCTAGATATTAGTAGTGTTGCTAAGTTGTTGTTTCTTTAAATGAGGACTTTGAAAATACTTTCAGTCAAGGTCCCTAACGGCCTTGGGAGGGAGTAGAGTTTAAGTGGCTTAAATTTAACATTTGAAGTCACAATATTGAACTTTCAAAAGCAACAACATTGACCCTAGACTGAAACAGTTTTGATGTATAGTCTATGAGACCACTCTTGGTAACCGGATGACAGTTCTACATCTTTTATGTCTTCTAAGTTCAGTAATCTAATTATGTCTCGACAAGTTAAAACAAATTTGCATCATGTTCAACATTGCAGCACATGATCACACTATCCTCATGCATCTTTCACAACAGTAGATGATAAACACATAACATCACTGAAACATTTGTAGAGTCAAAATGTGGGGTAACTAACTAGCACTTGAATGCATGCATAAAACAACCATTCACTTAATTTCATTTTTTTTTTTACCCTTCTGTTGGTATTTGAGTCTTTTGACATTCTCCTCTTCCACCCTATCAATTCCCAAGAGGGATAAGACTCTTCATATGATTGTAGGAAGAAAGGTCTTAAGCACATATACCATAGGACTCCCTTCTTCCATAAAAACTAGCTTTTACCACATTATTTCCTCCCGTTAATAATAATCACATCACTTTCTATAAGCAAGATTAGCATGAAAAAATTCATTGCAAGCCAATAAAACTCATTCTTCCCTGTCCCCACAAGAAGAAACTGAAAAAAAAAAAAAAAAAAACTCAGAAAACTAGTTCCAACCAAATAGATACATGTTTTTAAAGTGCATATTCACAACTTGCTTTTCGTACACTATCATACCTGAGGTGAAAAACAAATATATCCAAACTTCAAAACGATATTTGTACACAAAAAAACAATTAGGCCTGTTTTGAAATGCTGTCCTTGACTTATGGAATACTAATTGAAGAAAAATCACCACATTTTCGGTTTGGAAAGTAAGATTCACATTCAACATTCAAGCAATACAAGCCAATGGAAACTGAAAGTCACCATGATACTCCACACTTTCAATATTGTAACCGAACCCTCTATTTTTCCATGAATTTACAATCACTTTACTGCACAGAATAAACATCTTCAATCAAGGCAAATGCAAAAAGAACACTGAATCTACTAAGCCTAAACTAAATTCACTTTCTGGGATCTAACAATATCATGAAAAGATCAAATCATATTCCAAACACTAACACCATCAACTCACCACCAATTTAGATAATCTAAATTGTAAGTCTAAACCAATCAAATACTATTTTGTTCCCTGGACTCTAATCAAACAGAGTTGCTATTTGTTACGACATTACTTGAGCAATTTACTTATGTCAAAAACCTTATCTCCAATTTGACAAATCAGTTATCCAATTTCCTAAAGCAACAGTCTTTTCCGTTGAAAAAAAATCCCCAAAAAACCCTAAAATCAAAATCAGAAAATCCAAACATGGTAGAATGGGGCGAACAGACCAAATCTAGAGAAGGAGAATTCGTGGGAAACCATTCACACAATCACAGTAACTGCATCATTTTTTTTCTTTGTGGGCATGCTTGTTTTTGCTTTCTTAGTTCAATACAATCACATAACTAATGAAAATAAGCATGAATTAGATGAATTTAGATGACCCATATTCGAGAGGTGGAATTGGAATCTTACCTGAACCCACAAGCTTCGACAGATCACAGTGGAGGTTAAGTCTGGTAGGATTCGCCGTCAAACTGCTCACTATAGACGGGTTCGTGGCCGGAGCACCATTAATAGCGAGTGACGGATAGAAAAGAGAAAGAGAGAGAGAGAGAGATCTGCTCAGTGGTTTCAAGTGGGCTGCGCAAGAACAACAAGGTCAGTGCTTCGTGGTGATTTTGCTTAGAATCAAACCTCCAAGCGGCTTCCTATTTGGTTTGCAGCTGAGGGGAGATGAGAGAGGGAATGGGTTGGCATGGCTTCTCAGAGATAGACCTAATCGAGATGCATGTGTTTTGATGACGGATGGTGTTTTCATGAGAGAGCCATGGTCTTTTGATGAGAGATCGAGTGATGGTTTTTGATGAAGTTGAGAAGAGAGCTACTCGACGAGAGGAAACGGCTGTTTTGACAAAGTGTTAGACGCGCGGGGAGAGCAAATCCAATAAACCTAGCTAGCTAGCTAATTAATTAAGTTGTGGCGGGCTTTTAATTTTTGCTTTATGAATCAGACAACGTAAAGATGAAGTTTTGTTGTCTGATTGTGAACAAATTAAATCTCAGCTAAGGTTCCAAAGAGGGAAAAGTTCCCGCTATAATATGCTACCAAAGTAACATGCTAGCCAATGCTCATTTACACAACGGAAACAACTCATTTGGTTGTCTGATTATCAATTTGGTGCTATATTTCAATCAAAACTCAGAGGTTTTTGGGGGGCTCGAGTGCCATTTTGGGCCAAATAAAGGCACATTCAATATTTCCCACTTCATCACACAACAAAAAGTCAAAAACCGTTGTATCATGCTTTGCATGGTACTCTCATACAACAGATATAACTATACTGTTGTGCTATATAATACCAATTTGGAGCCAAATTTGAGTCGATCTGGGAGGGAAATCTGCCGCTATTTTTTTTTATGATTCAGACAACAGATTATTCTTGTAACCGTTGTGCAATGACCTTCTAAACAAAAACTTCAGAATTTTAACCACCTTATACAACGTAAGTTTACTAAACATGTTGTGTGATTCACTTTTCTTCATCACACGACACATTTTTTTTTTCATTGTGCAAAAAGTGTTGTCTGATAACAAAATTGGTGTAGTGTCATGAGTAGTTGAGCAAAGAGATGAGGCTGCATAGTGGTTGCCCTTTCTAGCATCCATTCCTTAAAGTTAAGGGCAGGGAGGATGGTGTGCTGTAAGTTAAATGGTGAAGCATGTAGAATCGCAGAAGCTACCGGACACTTGCAGAACACATGAACAACATCTTCAACTTGATTGTTGCATATCACACATCTCATAGGCCCCTCATAACCTTTAGTAAATAGACGATCACGTGTAGGTAAAAGGTTCAGGCATGCACGCCAAACACAAATGCTAACCTTACCAGGAACTTTAGCCCTCCAAAGACTGCGCCACAAATCCTTATAGGGGTCTCCAGTAGATGTTGAGACTAGGACATGGTGCATTACCTCATTGCGGGCAATCCAATAAGCAGATTTAACCGAGTAGAAACCGCGTTTTTCCGGATTCCAAATAAGCCTATCCACTGTAGGCTGTCTACTAATTGGAATGCATAAAATGCGATCCGCAACCTCTGTTGGGAATAGGCTATACACAATGTCAGTTTTCCATTGCCTAGTGGTTGAATCAATCAGTTCAGCCACAGTACTTGGGGTTGAGTTTGGCAGTTGGTGAATGATGGGAGAACCCTGAATTGGCAACCAATTGTCATGCCATATGTTAACAGATTTCCCATCTCCAATCTTCCACTGCACTCCTGCCTTGAGAACCGACCTACCGTGCAGAATACTTCTCCATGAAAAGGAAGGTGAGTCCCCAACTTCTGCTTCCCAAAAGGAACAATTTGGGAAGTATTTAGCCTTATATAGCCTGGCAATCAAAGATTGAGGGTTGGAAAGAATTCGCCATCCCTGTTTAGCAAGCATAGCAATATTGTAGGCAAATATATTTTTAAACCCCATGCCTCCCTCTTGTTTAGTTAAGCAGAGCCTTTCCCAGCTACGCCAGTGGATTTTCTTTTTTTCATTCGTATCACCCCAAAAGAAGGAGGCACAGAGTTGATGTACGTGTTTTGTATGATTGTCTAATGCAATAGAGGAGGGATTTTGAAGATCGAATCAAACGTAGATTCTCTTATTGTTATATTAAATAAAAACACTCATTTTGGGTTAAGTTCAAATCCAAAATAAACAAGGTAAACATTTTGTACGACAGACATTACAAGCTATCTATGAAAGTATCCTTCTTTTCTTTTGAAAAATATATAAAACCTAAGTTGGACTGCACACAAATAATCAACAGCTTAATTAAATAGATGCAGGAGAAGAATTACCATCGCCGTTATCATTTGTAGGACGATGAGAACATACTTAATCAAGGGGATTAATGTGACTGTATAAAGAATCAAAGAAAGAACACCCAAGATGTCATCTTTATCTTTGATTCCATTGGGGAAGGTGCTCGAGAACACATAAAGTGGTGAAGTACCAAGATCTCCATATACAACTCCAATGCTCTGAAATGCCAGGGTCAGTATTACGGACCACGTCACTTCCTGTAAAATGCACATTGTAGAAAATTTAAAATGCAAATTTGTAAAAGATTTACATTGATGACGTTGGATTTACATGAGACAAACTGGCACAAGGATTAATAGCTAACAAACAAAATGCAAGTGTATACAAAACAAATGATTATTATGCAGGTTTGTAATATATAAGATGATGAGAAAATCAGGAATATTTGTTTGAGACCTTGGAGTGCCTGTGATCAGCGATACTGCAAGACTCGATGTCCAAGCCTCCAAGGAGTCAAATCTTTGAAACTTTTGGCTTGAAACTAGTTGATTCTCTTTGAGCTGTTCAGAGACTTGATCCCCATGCTGGTTTTCCTCCTCTTCCACAGTGTTTTGCAGTATTACATCTGTAGCCATATCTACCTTTGATCCCAGAAATACAGTAGTACCTGTTCCTTGTCTACGTACTTCTGAGAGATGAGGTTGAAATAATCAGATGATATATATGGAAGGAAGGGCGGTGATGTTTACAGGTACGAACGCGTGAATTAAGGAAATAGGAGAAAGGAATGTTATCAACTTGGAATGGAATTAATTAATGAGAAAAAACGAGAAAGGAATATTATCAACTTGGATTGGTAATTAATCAGCGCGATAAATCTGATTGATATATTATTCCTCGTCCAGCTAAATAATGACGGTTGTTTCTTATCCTAGATAAAACATTTATAGTGGTCATGTACGCGTACAATAAGTCAATAACGTAGGCATTGCATTAAGGGGAATAGTTATTATAAGTCATATATACGTGTTATGTCAAAATTAGATAATTTTTTTAGGGAAATGGAATCAGGTTCCAATATATTACGACGTCACTACATTAAGCTAGAGGGTTACAAGAACCACTCATAGTACAAAATCAAGCACAATACAGAATGCGCAGCCATTCAGACTGCATAAAGTAGAATGACTCATAACAAAAACAAAACAATACAAAAAAAGAAAATGCAGAAATTAAAAAACCCCTACACCTATCCAACCCAAAATCAGTGCCACTAACTTGACAGGCTTTGACGCCTAAGACCTTTCTGGTGTACATTGCCACTCATCAACCAGTATACGGCTACGACCATGGTTAGACAAGGTAAGAGCACTTATTCAAAGCAAAAAATAAAATTGGGCTTTGCCACTCCCCAAAGGTCCACAACAGGCCCAAACTAACAGAGAAAGGTGAAAAAGAGGTTGGGCTAGCCCAGCCAGACTAGGCCCATGGCCAAAGCCCACCTCCATCCACCACTCTTCCCAGATGGACCTGCTATCAACCGTTGAGGGAGCAACCTCCCCTCATCAATCCGGTGGCCGGCCGCGTTGCTCCACCATCGTCGTTGTCAGGTAAGTTCGCCCCGACATAGACAATGAAGATCAAGCCCCGCCATTGAGGTCAGTTACCCCTGGATCATCGCACAAAACGCTACCTTGAAGCACAGAGCCCTGACGCGAAATGTAACCCCCACCGCTGAGACGAACCTCTCCGGCTCCCGGTCTACACCCTTAATCGCCGCAGCCGAAACCGCCGCAAATTAAAGCGCTCGCCATCTCAAGCTTTCTTTTCAAAACACCAATCAGAAAACAGAAGAATCCAGAGGACTGCAACGCCGCCGCACCTTGCCCTTGCCGTCTCTGTCCCGTCACCGCCTGGTCTGGGGACTGTGAGATCGCTGCTGCCAGCAATCGAAACCCTAGGTTTCACAATCGAGGTCACTCCGAATTCCCCGGAGGCCTCCAATAAAATACAGAAGTTAATTGAAAAACATTGTCAAAATTAGATAATTAAGTGAAATAATTTATGTTAAATCAATCCATCTCTTAGTAATCTGGTATTTAAAAAATAAAAATGATAACTCATGTCATCCATACTAAAATATTTTATATATATATATATATATATATATATATATATATACAAATTTTATCCAGAGCGGAGCTCCGCTTTGAAATTAACGTGTGAAGTACGAGTTTTTGATCACTTTTCAGTCGCATATCCACATCTCGACCGTTCAGTTTTTAGGTACTACTATATAGATCATCTCTGCAAATTTTCAGCCAAATTGATGATCGTTAAGGTATCTAACTCGCTTAAACCAATAGACGGACTGAATCTTCAGCAAGGATTTCTTGTGGAACCCATTTTTTAATCGCATTTCAACATCTCGACCGTTCAATTTTTTTGTCCTAATGTATAGATCAAATCTGCAAATTTTCAGCCAAATTGATGATCGTTTGAGCATCTTTAGCAGACTCTCTATTTTGACTCCTTAGCTATTTTGGAGAGCATGTTTAGCTTTTTATATATTTTAGCAGCTGCACCAGACTCCTAAGTGGCTCTCCATTATAACTTTTAGCTATCTTGCTCCTAAATATAGAGAGCAAGATGAGGCTCTCTATAATTTAAAACATTCCTTTTGTGTTATTTTATGTAATTTATAAATACATTTAAACTATTTAATCTTCATTTGAAAAATAATATAAACTCAAAATTAGCTAAAATAGAGAGTACTGATACAGACGTATTTCTAAAGTGACTAGCCAAAATGACTTTTTAGCTATTTTGGCTAAAATTTGACTAAAAAATGGCTAGCATTGCTAAAGATGCTCTAATGTATCAAACTAGTTTAAATCAATGTACGAACCGAATCTGTCCAACCTGAGCCATTCATGTTCATATTTTATATATAGGTTAGTGTTATTGATACACTTATTTTCTCTATTCACACACCCCCTCTACTTTTCTGCTTACCTTAATTTTTTTTTTTTTTTAGAAATTACCCTAACTACTCTCCCTTGCAATTTTATTTCTTTTTCTATTTGGCAAGTCAATTATTCCTAAACCTTAAACGCTTATTTGCCTGCCTCCTTCTTTGTTTGTCTTCAAAAATCTTTTTCCTTCTTTTCTTTGTCATCAAAAACTTCTCTAGCATAGTTATTCTATCTCTCTAATATGATTCTTTGAAGTTCATTCATGACAGAACAAGCAACTTTAGACCCATATTTAGAGAAAATTTTACATCTGATTTGCAATGGAGACATGAAAGAAAAATATGAGTTTATCAGCTGTTCATAATGTTGTTGAACAAATAATGAAGCTTTGATCTTTGTATTTGGTTATGTATAGAAATTAAATCAACTTTTACTAAGGTCGTGTGGATATTGGAATTGTGTATATATGTATAGTACTGCTGAGTTTGAGAATGTAGTTGCACAATGTGGTCAAGTTATGTTCACAATGCATTTTTAGCTTCTATGTGCAGTCATATGCATTATAAAGTTTGAATCTTTTTGTCTTTCCAAATGATTTGTATTAGACTGTCATGTTATCAATTCGATGCATTCGTATGTTGATCCATACGTCATCCAACATTTTGCATACAATGGTCTCAGACTCATAGAGATTACTTCCTATTCTGTTTCTGGTATTTTTCATCTTTCATATGGGTGGTATATGAATATCGGTGATAATTCGTCAAATAAAGGCTGCACAAATCTAATAATGATACTTATCATTAGTTTCCTCTATCATGCCTGAATTATAGTTTGCAAAGGAGAACCCATGTGTAACTAATCTACAACAACTCAAAGTCAAAAGATGCAGAAGAGATCGTGACAACAACATCATGCTGGGCCATTAATTTTTATTCAATGGATCTCTTTCTATGTTATCCCGATAGTAGAAACCAGCTTTACAAGTGCACAGTATTTGAATGTTTAGTTACTCAAAAAAAGAAAAAGAAATGGAATTGCAAGGGATGGTAGTTAGGGTAATTTGTAAAAAGAAATTGAATTAAAGTAACAGAAAAGTATATGGGGTGTTCAATAGAGAAAAGAGGTGTGTCAATAACATCACATATATATAGCGCTCTTCTAGTGAGGGATTTTGTTTTTTGGCCATTTTAAGGGATCATTTATTAGATCAACTTTTCGATCACATATTGGATCTCGACCGTTTCTTTCTTAGGTTTATATGAGTAGATCACTTCTGTAAATTTTCAGCCAAATTGATGACCCTTAAAGTATCGAAGTAGTGACTCAACATCATTCTTTTTGCTATGGCTATATTTGGCTCCTCTTTCTTTAGTTTCCACCATCTCATCAGATTCTGCATGGCTATTTTAGAGCCCTATTTGTATTATACATGCACATAATAATAATAAAAATTAAAAAAAAATGTGTTTGGAGAAGAAGTTAATTGGCAACATAAGGGAAATTTAGCCCCCTCAACTTAAATTTATGGTCCGTCCCGGGTCACTTCCTCAATAAGTCATCAGATAAATGATATAGATATTAACTTGGTCTAAATCTTACATTAACATAATAAGCTAGTCTATATCTTACATCAATATTCTACTTGTGCATCTCTTGAACAATTACGTAAGCCTCATCAACGGGTCGGGCCGGGCCCAGCCTATTCGTAGCGGGCTTGGGCCGGGCCTTACTCCATTTTTAAATAGTAGCGGGCCGGGCCGGGCTTTATTGTAAATTGAAGGATCCAAGCCCATCCATTTAATGCGGGCCTCGCGGGCTTTTTCGGGCCGGGCTAAGCCTTGCGGGCTTTTTTGGGGCGGGCCTTGCGGGTTTTATTTACAAATAAATCTTTAAAGATAATATTTTTTATAAAACTTATATTTATATATCATACACTCCAAAGAGCAACCTCTATCAACTTAAATAAAATGAGAAAACCGACCGTTGGATGAGATTATTATAATAAATTATGAGCGTGGTAAAAAATTTAGCCAATTTCACCATATTTTCGAATCCGATCGAATTAGTCAACCGTCGTCACTTGTATGTTTTCTTGGTTGACCGATGGCATGACGAACGTGAAACATGCTTATTTTTTCACATCACGTCTGTAAATATTCCATCGATGGATGTGCGTAGACATAAGATAAAAATTTCAATTTTAATTACAAAGAAGTTTGCCTATATCAATTTGCCTCCAAAAGTTATATGACTTGTATATTGCATTTAAATTGTTGAGGTTCATTCTAAAGCAACCATGAAGTGGAAAATGAATTTAGAGAAATCAACCGCTCGATTGAGAGATTGTAATGTTTTATGGTGATTGTAAAAAATTCAGCTAATTTGATTCTTGTTTCGAATTCAATCAACTAGGTCAAATTTAGTTACTCTTATAAACCTATATTTATATATCCTACACTCCAAAAAGCAACCTCTATAAATTCAAATAAAATGAAAAAACCGACCGGTGGATGTGATTATTATAATAAATTATGAGTGTGGTAAAAAATTTAGCCAATTTCACCATATTTTCGAATCAGATCGAATTGGTCAACCGTTGTCACTTGTATGTCTTCTTGGTTGACCGATGACATAACGATCGCGAAACGTGCTTATTTTTTCACATCACGTATGTAAATATTCAGTCAATGGATGTGTGTGGACATAACATAAAATTTTCAATTTTAATTACAAATACGTTGGTCTTTACCAATTTGCCTCCTAAAGCTGTATGACTTATACATTGCATTTAAATTGTTGAGGTCCATTCTAAAGCAACCATGAAGTGGAAGATGAATTTGGAGAAACCAACCGCTTGATGGAGAGATTGTAATGTTTTATGGTGGTTGTGAAAAATCCAGCCAATTTAGTTCTCGTTTAGAATTCGATCAACTAGGTCAAACTTAGTTACTCTTATAAACCTATATTTATATATCATACACTCCAAAGAGCAACCTCTATAAATTCAAATAAAATGAAAAAACCGACCGGTGGATGTGATTATTACAATAAATTATGAGTGTGGTAAAAAATTGAGCCAATTTCACCATATTTTCGAATCCGATCGAAGTGGTCAACTGTTGTCACTTGTATGTCTTCTTGGTTGACCGATGACATGACGACCACGAAACGTGCTTATTTTTTCACATCACGTATATAAATATTCAGTCAATGGATGTGCATGGACATAAGATAAAAATTTCAATTTTAATTACAAATACGTTGGCCTATACCAATTTGCCTCCTAAAGTTATATGACTTATACATTGCATTTAAATTGTTGAGGTCCATTTTAAAGCAACCATAAAGTGGAAGATAAATTTGAAGAAACCAACCGCTTGATGGAGAGATTGTAATGTTTTATGGTGGTTGTAAAAAATCCAGCCAATTTAGTTCTCGTTTCGAATTCGATCAACTAGGTCAAACTTAGTTACTCTTATAAACCTATATTTATATATCATACACTCCAAAGAGCAACCTCTATAAATTCAAATAAAATGAAAAAACCGACCGTTAGATGTGATTATTACAATAAATTACGAGTGTGGTAAAAAAATTAATCAATTTCACCATATTTTCGATTCCGATCGAAGTGGTCAACCGTTGTCACTTGTTTTTTAGAATATATATGCACATATTCTAATAGAAGTATGAGAACTTCCACACACACATATCTATTATATATATATATATATATATATATATATATATATATATATATAAACACACACACACATATATAAAATAGTTTACGGGCCGGGCCTAGCGGACTTTTGGCGGGCCCTGGCCGGGTTTTTGCGGGCTTTTTGGCGGGCCTCCATCGGCCCACCGAGGCGGGCTTTTGTGGGCTTTTTGACAGGCCGGGCCGGCGGGCCTCCATCAGCCCACTTGATCCGCGGGCTTTTTGATGAGGCCTACAATTACGGATTGAGAAGAAACAAACTAAAGTCATCCTTCAAGCCTCATAAAGCATTCCAACCTCAATACACTGAGGCAGAGGCACCCCGAGAGCAGGAAGAGCAGACCTACAATTACTGTGCAGAACTTCATAAAATGCTAGCATAATCTTATCAAACCAGCCACAACTCTTGCCAATATGAAACCTCGTCTTACCTCGAACATGAACAATTCCAGCACTGATTGCTTCTTCCAAATTACACAACTCTTGTTGAATCTCTGCAGGATCATCCAAATTAGATAGCTCTTGTTGAATCTGTGCAGCATCCAAATTAGATAACTCTTGTTGAATCTCTGCAGGATCAGATGGCAAACGGCCAGCTGAGCTGTCCTGTATGTGTGCCCGCAAACTATTTGTAACATGACTAACAAAATCATCTCCTTCAAGGTTTAGGAGATCTGCGTAGCCATATTGAATAACGCAGCCATAAACCCCTTTCTGCTGGCCAATTTTACAGAAAAGAATCCTCTCATGAGGAGCAACCTTAGGAACCAAACGATATCGAAGAGTAGTGAACGCGGTGACCTGGTGAAGGGATTTCATTGTCTTAACATAGTGTTCAAAAACAGGAGTGAGCCCATCTTGAATGTTAGTGTAAAAGAAGCAGAATCCAGGAACCCTTTGAACACTGGGATCAGATAGTAGCACTCCAAGTCTGTCCAAGGTTATTTTATTAGTCAATTCATATGTTACCTTTTTCTGTCTCCCATAGTACCAACCAAACATAATGAAGGCAAGGATAAAGGATATGGAAAAAGGAATCCATCCACCTTCCGTGATCTTGTTGAAGACTGCACTCACATAAACACCTTCAATTACGAAGAAGACAGAGAAGTAAAGCGCCACCAGCACTGGTGGTGTTCTCCATATTATGATCATTACCAGTGTCAGTAATATTGAGGTGATGAGCATGACCAAACTGACAAACAACACCTGAAACAAGGTTGAAATAATTAGAAATTATAAGACAAGAAATAAGTCTCTGTAGAGAGCTGCAAAATCGACTTTCCAACTGTAACATATAATGTTTCACTTATTGTGCAGGCTATTACAACCACATACCATATTACCATATATAGTTCGTAATTTTGGCATAATCCATTTTCTATGATTGTTTGAATTAATAGAGAACTTTAATTTGGATCTAAAAAGAATTTACAATGAGAAAAATCATTCTAGACCTTGATGAAAACTGCAAGCACTGACAGAACAAAACTGTCAGTCTAACCTTTTATGCATATTTTCTTCATATACGGGTGGTAAGATGTAACAGGGTTAAAAACAGTTTTAGTAAGTACTATGTATTGAGAACCATGTCAGTCACTTTCAAAGTGTAATCTATCTATGAGATGCAGGGTTTCAAGTTGATATACCATATGCGTTCCCCATGTCTTTTCCATCTCCAAATATAAGTATGACAGCAATAGAGAGAATCATGAGAATGTAGTTGACTTCAGGGGAGTAAACCTCTCCTTTGCTCAGGGATGTGCGCACAACCTTCACTCAAGGGAAATAATCAAGCTGCACAGCTTGCTTGATTACAGAAAACGCGGCTGAAATCAAAGACTGGCTGGCAACAATGGCAGCCAATGTGGATACAACAAACATGGGCCAGTAGATAACACTTGGTATGAAGTTATAAAACTCAGCATTATGATCAATTTGATTATTGATTAGGTATGTTGTCACGCCCCGGATTTTGAATGATAAATTCAAATCCGAAACCTGAATAATTACAATTACAAAAAAACCAAATCTCGAAACTTCGAGTTCATTATTACAATTCACTCTCACAATATATTATAAAGCTCAAATGAGCATAACACACCTCACAACTTACAATTGTTGTAAAACTCTAACAATTGCTCTAACCGCACGATCACCGTCCTGGTTCTCCTGTCCTGTAGGATTACCCGCTACACAATTTGAATAGTGTACCGGGAGTTGCAACAACACAAAACCCGGTAAGCTTTTTACAGCCAGTATGAGTAAACAAGAAAGAACTGTTGATTTATTAGATTTCAAGACTACCACAAACCCACGTTACTTTCTCACTCTCATATATATATATAGACACTTATGAGTTACTCTCAATTTAGCTCATAAGATCACTCACTCTCATATATATATGTAGACACTTATGAGTTACTCTCAATTTAGCTCATAAGATCCCTCACTCTCATATATATATATAGACACTTATGAGTTACTCTCAATTTAGCTCATAAGATCCCTCACTCTCATATATATATATAGACACTTATGAGTTACTCTCAAATTCGCTCATAAGATTTCCCAACATTTGGTAGACAGACTCATATATATATATAGACCCTTATGAGTTACTCTCAATTTCCCTCATAAGGTTACCATATATATATTGACACTTATGAGTTACTCTCAATTTCACTCATAAGGTCACTCCACATTTGGCAGACAGACTAGAGCTCTAACTGAACGTAACCACTCGTCCGGCCACAGACGTGATTACGATTTAATACTATTAATAACCACCAGCCCGGTACGAGAGCGTGATTCACTAATAGATGCCATGGTCACCTCGTGACCTAGTGATCTCCACAGATCACAACAATTTATTGTTCCTCAACAATAAAACTCAACACCTCTCACAATATATTGTTTCTCAACAATAAACTCAATACCTCTCACAATATATTGTTTCTCAACAATAAACTCAACACAACTCCAACAATACATATTATTTCACGTAATAATATATATACAGACATTCACACAGGAATGTCTAATACACCAACAATAGTTCATATGATTGCAAAATAAAGCAATTAAATATATTGGGTTCGTAATATGAACCACGTGAGGTTTACTCACCTCGATAATCCCGCTGCGTCTTCTAAACAGCTCAACAACGATTTTACGAATCGTCCGCCAAATCAATCCGCCAATCACCTAATCAAATGTGACTTGAATTTAGCTAACAATTCCAAAACATACTTAAACGACAATCCAACGGTCGGATTCTAACTTATATAAAAATCCGACGGACGGATTCTCACGAATCGCCTCCCGAATCACTGTTTTGCAATTATACGAAGATCCAACGGTCGGATCTTCGCCCATGACCACACAAGGTCATTGGGACAGTCATACGATCAACATATCAAAACTACAAGTCCATCAGACGGTCCGATCTTCACAGATCATTAATCGAACAATCGAAATCGTTCGAAATCGTAAAATTCATAACTAAATCATACGATATCCGAAAATTGCGTATAATATATCGAAATGATCGTATTGAAATATAGAATCTAAAAATGCACAGAAACTATATTTTTGACCCCCGGAGTTGGCCGGAAAGGGCCGCCGGAGTTAGTGGCAGAGCCGCCGCCGACCACCGCCAATGGTGTCGGGGCCGGGCTGCTCCTCTTCATCTCATCAAGCCCAACCACTTTCCTAACTAGCATGAAGTCTAAAAATGACCGGAAGTGGTCGAAAATTACCTCAAGAAGAAAGAGGCCGAAATCGCCCAAAATCGCTCAAATCTGAAATTCGTCTTCCTCGGGTTGAATCGAGATGTGAAACTTGGTGAGTTTATAGAGCATGGCAAGGCGAACAAAGCCCAGTTGGTCTCCCCTCCTACCTTTGCCGGAGTTGGCTGGAATTTGAAGAAATGCATGAAAAATGGTCTGACCTTCTTTGCTTCGATTCGTTGTCTATGGTGAATGATAGGATGCAAGACATATATGAATGGAAAGCTGGTTTCAAGGCGAAGAGATTGATATCAATTTCATGGCCATAGGTGGCCGGATGAAGTCGTGGCGACGCCGTGAAGCCAAGGCAGCGAGGAGGAGAAAAATCTGGAAATTTTCGGGTTTCCTTATTGAGAAATCTGATTTTTTGTATTTATAGAAAATTCTCAATTTTAAAATATTCATAACTTATTCATACGAACTCCAAATAATGCGTTCCACATGTCCTCGAACTCGTATCGACGAGCTCTACAACTTTCATGAAGGAAGTTTTCCCAAATTTTGAACGTATAAAAAGTCAACTTTGTTGACCCCCTAAAAACGTTCGTTTTCGAAAATAAAATCGTTCGAACTAATTCCACAACTTTTCCAAGCTTCGTACTCGCTCCTACTATCGTGAAATCATTTCTAAAAAACCATGGAATTTAATTTGGATTTTTCGGGGTATTACAATCTACCCTCCTTAAAGAAATTTCGTCCCGAAATTTGAGCGTAAGTCAATTCCTCTCGATTAAGGTTGACCTAATCATAGAATCTCCATCTTTTCCAAATCTGTAGTAATCTACAAAGCCACAATCCTTTGTATAAAAATACATTCCTAGGGCCACTAAATCCTTTCATCACAATGTAAATTCACAAAACAACTGCTCAACATCACTCCACATCAATTACACAAAATCATCACGTGGATCATCTCATAGATCCTTACATAGATCTTCACATAGATCATCACATAGATCTTCACATAGATCATCACTCTGTACTGGCATACAAGCACAGTAAACACTCTCACAAAGTGTTTCGCTACTCAATTAGCATCACGGTAAATCTCCATAGTAAAACTTAAGATGCATCACTCAAAACAAATCATCCCCAAAAGCACGCCAATAAATTATGTCATCCAATGATGATGACTTGGGCTTGCTCAATCCTTGGGTTAAGCACTAGGGCTGGCCAATTGGGCCTGAAGAAATCGGACCATCCACATTTCGAACCGGCCCAAACCACTTTGGGTTTAACATTTGGGCCTACTATTCGGGCCGAACAATTGGGCTTACCATTTGGGCCTACCATTTGGGCCTACCATTCGGGCTTACTATTTGGGCTTACTATTTGGGCTTACTATTTGGGCCTACCAATCGGCCCACCAACTTCCAGCTCGGCTACGGTATGAAATTGTACATACCGTATATACGTATGCATACCGTACAGATCGTATATACGTATGCATACCGTACAGACCGTATATACGTATGCATACCGTACAACTGTATATTCGTATGCATACCGTACAGACCGTATATACGTATGTATACCGTACATACCGTATATACGTCGTATATCAAGCATATACGAGATCCAAAAATATTTGTAAGAGGTAAGGTTCGAACTCCCGACCTCAAACACGAAGGTTTTGCTCCCAACCACTGAAGCAAGAGCTGCCTTCATTAATATATGCTCACGTGTTATATTTATTATGTCATAAGCGACATAAATAAAATAACGGGGGAGGCAAGGTTCGAAACCTTAACCTGCTGCACAAGGGCTTTGCCCACCAACCACTGGAGCACAAGCTGTGCTTAATATAATGTGTACAAATGTTTTACTTATTATGTCATAAGCGAACATAATAAAAATAAACGAGAGGCAAGGTTCGAACCTCTGACCTCTTGTACATGAGCCTTGCTCTTCAACCACTAGAGCACCAGCTGCTCTCGTTACTATCCATGCAACTTCTTTTATTTATTCTATCATAAGCGATAGAATAACAACAAACTGTCGGTACACTCCACGTGCCACGACACGTCTCTTCCGTGATTTACGGAAAGCAAATCACTTTCGGCTAAAGCTGTCTGCCACAGCGTCTCGAGGTTCGGCCTGTCCCCTTACACGCTCAACACGCGCCAACAGCTTTTCCGGGTTTCGGGGCGACTTTAATCCAACGCGTGGATTCAAATTCTGAGATCGTTCATCCAACGGTGGAGATCTGCTCACCTTGTTCTATAAATAGGTGCATTCTGGAGAAAAACTGTTCACTCCAAAAGAAAAGAAATTTTTCTTCCGAGCTCAAGTCTTTCTCTCTCAACTCTTCAGCCTTTCTCTTCTCAAATCCTTTCTTCATCAATTTCAATCCTTCTCTTCTGATCTTCTCTCCCATCTAGTTGATTCAATCCCATCTTTCCTCTGAACTTTCAGATCTTCAATATTTTCCTCCAAATCTTCAATCCTTCTTTCTCAGATCTTTTCTTCCATTTGAAGATTCGATCTCATCTTTCCTCTGAGAATCTCAGATCTCCAATCACCAGTTCAACAACTCCAATCCTTCTAACAAAATCTCCCTCAAACACTAAACCATGTATTCCTCGATTTCCACATCCTCTCACCCCATGACCCAAGAGCCACGAACTCTGCAACTAATGGAGCTCCAAACCCCGCAACAAATGGAACCACAACAACAGCAACCAACAGAGGAGGGAGGAAACACCCAAGCAGCTGGAAGTAGTGCCAACATGGATTTCTGGCGAAGCCGTACCAGGTGGATTCCTACTCCAGAACAAATAAGAATCCTCAAGGATCTTTACTATGTCAAGGGATTTAAGTGCCCAACTACAGAGCAGATTCACGAGATCTGTCTCCAGCTGAACCAGTATGGGTATGTTGAGGGTAAGAACATTTACTTTTGGTTCCAGAACGTCAGGGCTCGAGAGAAGCAGATGAATAGGTGTAATCAGGCTGCTCCAGTGCCCATGAGAACTAGTTCTCTTGGTACTGGTAGATCCATTGATCTCAATTTTGGGTCCACTGGTTCTACTGGTGCTGGTGGATCCATCGACATCAATTTTGGGCCAGCTGGTGGATCCATTGACATCAATTTTGGGTCCACTAGTTCTACTGATGATGGTAGATCCATTGATCTCAACTTTGGTTCCACCTATTCTACTGGTAATGAAGGATTTATTTACTTAAATTTTGTTTCGTATTCTTCCTCACACTTCAACACTAATACCAGTACAACTCTTTTGGCACAACAGGAGGACAAACATCCCTGCAACAACGAGGAGGAGATCACCAGGAGGTTCAAACTCTTCCTCTGTTCCCCGTGCACGGCGAGGACGTCTTTGGTAACCTGAAGGCTACTTCCGAGGAAGGTAGCGCTTTTGGTTACTATTCTGGTGGCTCAGGCGGTTACCACAGTGGCTCAAACGTTTCTCTTGAGCTCAGCCTCAACCCATCCGGAGCTGCTGACTAGGCTTAGTATAGCATAGTCCTCGCTTTTTTTTTTTTTTTTTTTTTTTTTGTAATATAAACTCAATAAGATGGTGTGCATGTTTTCTTTCCTGTTTGTTTAACCAACAACAACACCAAGGATCGAACCTTGGTCACCCAATACTGTTTTCAAAACCATAAACAACTCTACTGCACACATCTTTCATAATGATGCAATAAAAACAATCACTCAAAAAGAATCCAACAATCAATTAAGTCGCATCGAGGTCTAGCTAGTATCCTCTGAGTCAAACCAAACACAACAATTTCATCGATAGGATTAGGGATTTATAAAGCTAAACACATCCTGAGTTAGCTAGGAAAAACCCACGTTTTTAGAGTTACTCTTACAACTCTTATAGAATCTCGATAATTCCATCTATCAATTGTTTCAACAAAAACTCACCACAATTCAATCCCTAACATTTAGCGATTCAGAAATCAAATCAAACTCCATATCACATAGTAATTCACTTGAACCACTATGGATACCTAACAAAATCACTAAAATCAATATCCGAAATTGCGTTTAACTATAACACCTAAAATCAATCACCAAAGGCACACACTCTCATCCAACATCATTCACAAGAACTGATTCTAACTCTCCCAATTAATTACACCAAAATCAACTCCATTGCAAAACTTTAAGTGTCCCGCCTACTTAAACTTAAAACACACAACAACTTCAAATTCACTGCAGCCCATCTCCATACTACGATCCAAAACTTAAGAAAACTAGTTCACCACACAAAGGCCACAAAATTCAATTTCATTCACTTGAACAAAACTATATTCACAAGTCACGGTCAGGTCATCAACCCATGGTGTTCAAATGAATAAATTTCAAATCCAGTTTTCCTTGTGAATCGTAACGTATCGTTCCAAAATGATGCAAGTAACATCAACCACGTATATAAGACACATCTCGCGAACTCAATTCAAATTCAGAATCACCAAAACTACTACTAATTCCAATTCTACCAACAATCCTGATTCTGAAGGAATTATAGTACTCAACGACAACCCAAAACAATGGTCTCTCATCTCTAACCATCGAGCACAAAATAAAATTCTTGTCTCGCACCTTAAACCCTGCTTAACAACTTACAAGCACAAGGAAGAAGTAACCACAATAATTTCTTCCCTAATCTCAACCCTACTAACAAACTCCACAAGGACATCTCATTACAAAACAAGATATCTATTATTTGACATGTACATCTCATCCAAAAACATATGTACGTCCAACTTAAGAAGGCAACTTTCTATCCATTAATACTCGTATCCACACTAGGTACGTGCATAGGTCCACATCATGCCTTCAACCAAACACTTCAACATCCAAAAGAACCTCACTTCCATACAACAATCCTCGTTGACTTAACAGAGTTGAATCAAGAGGTTCCTATTCCTCAATGATTGTAACTCGCGGCCACTGAACTTATTCCAATACGAACCTACAAGACAACTGTAAGGTTCTAAGTACAACCCCTTCGAATCTCCATCACCTAAGGAGTATAGTATGCTTGGCTAATACATGTATAACACTTAAAACACAGTATAAGTCAAATACAAATTCATATTAACCAAGTCAATACTATAGGGAATGTATTCACGTTCCCTAAACGACCTAGCGGCCTAAACAACTCCCAACACTCACGCATACCCAATGACTTAGCCAATACCAAAGAGCACACGATGGGGATCCGCTGCAGACGGGCCATCACTCGGAAGGTATTGACACATCACCAAATATGCACCTTACGCTTTGATACCAAACTGTCACGCCCCGGATTTTGAATGATAAATTCAAATCCGAAACCTGAATAATTACAATTACAAAAAAACCAAATCTCAAAACTTCGAGTTCATTATTACAATTCACTCTCACAATATATTATAAAGCTCAAATGAGCATAACACACCTCACAACTTACAATTGTTGTAAAACTCTAACAATTGCTCTAACCGCACGATCACCGTCCTGGTTCTCCTGTCCTGTAGGATTACCCGCTACACAATTTGAATAGTGTACCGGGAGTTGCAACAACACAAAACCCGGTAAGCTTTTTACAGCCAGTATGAGTAAACAAGAAAGAACTGTTGATTTATTAGATTTCAAGACTACCACAAACCCACGTTACTTTCTCACTCTCATATATATATATAGACACTTATGAGTTACTCTCAATTTAGCTCATAAGATCACTCACTCTCATATATATATGTAGACACTTATGAGTTACTCTCAATTTAGCTCATAAGATCCCTCACTCTCATATATATATATAGACACTTATGAGTTACTCTCAATTTAGCTCATAAGATCCCTCACTCTCATATATATATATAGACACTTATGAGTTACTCTCAAATTCGCTCATAAGATTTCCCAACATTTGGTAGACAGACTCATATATATATATAGACCCTTATGAGTTACTCTCAATTTCCCTCATAAGGTTACCATATATATATTGACACTTATGAGTTACTCTCAATTTCACTCATAAGGTCACTCCACATTTGGCAGACAGACTAGAGCTCTAACTGAACGTAACCACTCGTCCGGCCACAGACGTGATTACGATTTAATACTATTAATAACCACCAGCCCGGTACGAGAGCGTGATTCACTAATAGATGCCATGGTCACCTCGTGACCTAGTGATCTCCACAGATCACAACAATTTATTGTTCCTCAACAATAAAACTCAACACCTCTCACAATATATTGTTTCTCAACAATAAACTCAATACCTCTCACAATATATTGTTTCTCAACAATAAACTCAACACAACTCCAACAATACATATTATTTCACGTAATAATATATATACAGACATTCACACAGGAATGTCTAATACACCAACAATAGTTCATATGATTGCAAAATAAAGCAATTAAATATATTGGGTTCGTAATATGAACCACGTGAGGTTTACTCACCTCGATAATCCCGCTGCGTCTTCTAAACAGCTCAACAACGATTTTACGAATCGTCCGCCAAATCAATCCGCCAATCACCTAATCAAATGTGACTTGAATTTAGCTAACAATTCCAAAACATACTTAAACGACAATCCAACGGTCGGATTCTAACTTATATAAAAATCCGACGGACGGATTCTCACGAATCGCCTCCCGAATCACTGTTTTGCAATTATACGAAGATCCAACGGTCGGATCTTCGCCCATGACCACACAAGGTCATTGGGACAGTCATACGATCAACATATCAAAACTACAAGTCCATCAGACGGTCCGATCTTCACAGATCATTAATCGAACAATCGAAATCGTTCGAAATCGTAAAATTCATAACTAAATCATACGATATCCGAAAATTGCGTATAATATATCGAAATGATCGTATTGAAATATAGAATCTAAAAATGCACAGAAACTATATTTTTGACCCCCGGAGTTGGCCGGAAAGGGCCGCCGGAGTTAGTGGCAGAGCCGCCGCCGACCACCGCCAATGGTGTCGGGGCCGGGCTGCTCCTCTTCATCTCATCAAGCCCAACCACTTTCCTAACTAGCATGAAGTCTAAAAATGACCGGAAGTGGTCGAAAATTACCTCAAGAAGAAAGAGGCCGAAATCGCCCAAA
The DNA here is from genome assembly GCF_958449725.1 of Rosa rugosa. Taxonomy (NCBI): domain Eukaryota; kingdom Viridiplantae; phylum Streptophyta; class Magnoliopsida; order Rosales; family Rosaceae; genus Rosa; species Rosa rugosa. Next base: position 47,103,021 of record NC_084820.1, read on the forward strand.
ATCGCTCAAATCTGAAATTCGTCTTCCTCGGGTTGAATCGAGATGTGAAACTTGGTGAGTTTATAGAGCATGGCAAGGCGAACAAAGCCCAGTTGGTCTCCCCTCCTACCTTTGCCGGAGTTGGCTGGAATTTGAAGAAATGCATGAAAAATGGTCTGACCTTCTTTGCTTCGATTCGTTGTCTATGGTGAATGATAGGATGCAAGACATATATGAATGGAAAGCTGGTTTCAAGGCGAAGAGATTGATATCAATTTCATGGCCATAGGTGGCCGGATGAAGTCGTGGCGACGCCGTGAAGCCAAGGCAGCGAGGAGGAGAAAAATCTGGAAATTTTCGGGTTTCCTTATTGAGAAATCTGATTTTTTGTATTTATAGAAAATTCTCAATTTTAAAATATTCATAACTTATTCATACGAACTCCAAATAATGCGTTCCACATGTCCTCGAACTCGTATCGACGAGCTCTACAACTTTCATGAAGGAAGTTTTCCCAAATTTTGAACGTATAAAAAGTCAACTTTGTTGACCCCCTAAAAACGTTCGTTTTCGAAAATAAAATCGTTCGAACTAATTCCACAACTTTTCCAAGCTTCGTACTCGCTCCTACTATCGTGAAATCATTTCTAAAAAACCATGGAATTTAATTTGGATTTTTCGGGGTATTACATATGTTGTCTGCCCCGCATATGTCACTACTAGACAAGGGTAGATTGCAAACAAGAAAGCTATCTGTCCAGTAAAACAAAAGCATTAGATCACAGAGAGAGAGAGAGAGAGAGATTTGGAATTAGTTCACCTGAATAGTGCTTCGGTTGAAATGACCAAGATCAACAAACAATGCCTCTGAGCCTGTTATGCAAAGGATGTTGGAAAATTTAATATTAAATATTTTATTTTCCATAATTTGTGGATGAATAATATAGTGAAAATGTGTGAAGTTGAATAAATGTAAATGACTATACAATGAGAAGTCATGGCTGATCACAAAATATAACTTTTGGTGAAAAGTCATCTCTCCTCAAAAAGTCACCTTACATCTATAAAACACTTGCTACACCATATTCTGAAAATGACTTCTTGAATTCATCTTTCCTCCTCTCCTTCTACATATGAGTATTTCCTAATGTCTTGAAAACCAATTGAGTCTTGAAAAGAGAGAGTTCATACACAATCTAAGTTCGCTGTTCTTGAGGTTTGAAGTGCTACTACCGCAAGAAGAAGGTCGTTGTATCCTGGGAGACGTTTGCCATTAAAACCTTTAAGCACCGATGAGGAGACAATTTCGTCTCAAGGACATAGAACCAAGTTCTAGACTCGACCATATTGTTTAAGGTTAGTCTAACTTTTATCGTTTTGCATTGTTTAGATCTATGTATCCTATTTGGTATATAATCTGCATAAATGAGTTCTTGATTTTATTATTAATATAGCAATTAGACCATATATTTACCAACAATCTTAAGACGAATTGTTTGTTTGGTCTTTTGCTATATCTATGTTTCGACATCTGCAGTTATATAAGTGGATATAGAATATGCAGTTCAAAGGATTTTAATCTATATGCAATTTTTTATATGCTGATTTGAATTGCATGGTCTTCATGAAAACATGTCAGTAGTCTTTTAAATTGAATGGTTTACTTCTCTGGACATTCTTGGTAGTCTCGACCACAAGATATGTAACTGTTACTGCAACATTTTATAAACTTAATCAATCTATGTCAACATTATATTTTGATATCTCTGAGTTCTGTATGGTTTTTGAGGATAGAGACGTCTGTAAGATTCATATTTTACTGTGTGGTCTGTTACCAGTAATCGAACAAGAAGATGAATATGAATATTGTCTAGTATTGTAAAGATAGCAAATATAGTGTAATCTTTAGGACTGGACAGTTATTATGAGTGTGTAACTGCCATTACAAGAATTGTATCGTTTGGCACTTTAATAATCACCTGCATATATACATATATGTATATATATAAGTACCTATATGGATGTGCATTATTATGGTTTATGTGTGTTTGACGGTTAACTTATGCAAACATGATTATGATGATATTTTATATATAACAATATCTGAGATCATAAAATCACGCTTTGCACATGTATATATGTTCAAAACTTACGCATGAATTAATGATTACATATTCTGTCAAATTGCATGTCTACATTTGCTTGCACCAATATTTGTTTTTCATGATATTAGTGTGTGCTGACCCTTTCCAGAATTTGGAAAAGTAATATTAGATTACTAATCATCATACACTGAATACTTGAAGCATAATGCTTCTGTTGATGATTGGAAAAGCATTGGAACGTTGCTTTTAATAAGTAAGAATTCACGAATCAAATGTTGCTTGCTGGAATCTCCATTAGTAAAGAGAAAGTATATACGGATGTATGGTAATCACCATAGAGTTATGAATTAAACCAAGATACGTTATTTGGCCACAGTAAGCCATGGTAAAAACGTAAGGTTTCTACCTTTTAATCTAAAGAGATAAACAATACACTATTTCTTTAGAAGAGAAAAGAAGGACGAGAAAAGAGAACTATATGACAACTATGGTGATCGATGAGGATCATATGCATCAGAAAATTGTGGAGTAATTACTAAGACTTACATAAGGACCTTAACTTATTAAGGGATGCTTTGCCCCGAGTTACTTAAATGATATCTTGTAATGGGACATCTCGTAACGTATGGAAAGATTAGAGGCTTTCCTTTAAATGCCTTTTAAATGTGGGGGTGTCTAATTAAACGTTTCTGTCTTAGTTGATGTAATTAGAAAGTCTCGATTAGTATATCGAAGATTTGAGTTGGTAATAAGTACTCTCAATAAATTTAGTTCATGTATTGAATTTGATTTGTAATAGAGTTATAGTCAAACAAGTGGGCCCAAATTACTTGTATCGAAGTTTGACTAGAGAGTAAGTTGATCATCGAAAGGAATGAGATATAAGCCTAAACCATAAAGTTGTCATCATGGATACCCAACCTAGTTGATTGGAGATCCCAAGATCTAGGTTCAAAGGGACAACTAAATGGTGGATGACTTTGAAGTAAGCATTGTGGAGATAAATCTCTTTCCCATGTTCTATGATGATGAAACAGTGCATAATGAGTTAGGGTAAGCTTTGCTTTTAATGGTTCCTATAGCTTGAATTTTCAAGTGGGGTATAAAAGGATACTCTTAATAGAAAGTCACCTATATGAGTGTGAAATAAGGCCGTTTCTATGAGAATTTTGAAGGCTGAATTCTCTAAAGCACTCATGAATACGGGGTGTTGTCCATGGCCGGAAGGACACAACCGTCGAACTAGATGTGTATGAAAAGATATTGTGTGAATACCATTGTCTTGGTTTACATAAATGGCTGAATAGTTCAAGACATCACGTTCACTAATTAGCTAGTAAATCCGATGGTATTTCACTAAGGAAGGTTCAAAGCCAAAAGCTACCTATCCCGATGCGATATCATTTCAACCGAACTCTCTCATATGTCCGCACGCGTCGTCTTTGAAATTTTCCTTTCTAACTAATTATTTCATCCATGTGGGGGATTGTTGGAAAATTTAATATTAAATATTTTATTTTCCATAATTTGTGGATGAATAATATAGTGAAAATGTGTGAAGTTGAATAAATGTAAATGACTATGCAATGAGAAGTCATGGCTGATCAGAAAAGATAACTTTTGATGAAAAGTCATCTCTCCTCAAAAAGTCACCTTACATCTATAAAACACTTGCTACACCATATTCTGAAAATGACTTCTTGAATTCATCTTTCCTCCTCTCCTTCTACATATGAGTATTTCCTAATGTCTTGAAAACCAATTGAGTCTTGAAAAGAGAGAGTTCATACACAATCTAAGTTCGCTGTTCTTGAGGTTTGAAGTGCTACTACCACAAGAAGAAGGTCGTTGTATACTGGGAGACGTTTGCCATTAAAACCTTTAAGCACTGATGAGGAGGCAATTTCGTCTTAAGGACATAGAACCAAGTTCTAGACTCGACCATATTGTTTAAGGTTAGTATAACTTTTATCGTTTTGCATTGTTTAGATCTATGCATCCTATTTGGTATATAATCTGCATAAATGAGTTCTTGATTTTATTATTAATATAGCAATTAGACCATATATTTACCAACAAAGGACAGTGCCACCAAGCATCAGCCAGCCTTCCTTGCCGTTTCTCCAAAAGAAGCGGAAGATATAATGTGGTGATACAGCCTTAAATATGCTCGGGTAGTGTCGAATGATGTTATATATTCCAACGAGCATGATACTCAAACTCCATGCTCCCATAATCGGGGAAAACATGAAGCTCACTCGAGATGTACCAAATTTCTGTACCATGAAAAGAATGACAAGCACAGCTGTAGAAAGCACTTTCACCACAGCTGCAATAACATAATTAACCAGAAGAAAAGAGATCGATATTCAGTACATCGATCATATATAGTTCAAACGATACAAATAGAAACTTACATGAACTAACAGATGGAAAAGGTACTCTTATTCCATCTATTGCAGACCAAACTGCATGAAGATACAAAATTATGAAAGTCAAATAAAATTTCTTGTGATTTACTTAGCCATTGGTAATAATAGAAAGAACAAACGGAAAACTTACCGGATATTGCAGGAGTGAGAATACCATCTCCAATAAGCATGCACATGCCTAACATAGCAATAAAAAGCAATAACCTTCTGGCAACTATACTTGCCTTGAAAACTTTTACCATGCTAGTCTGATTTTGAGTGTCATCATAGATAGAGCGTGGAAGACTTGATGACTTTGGATTTGAAGGTCTCGAGGAAAGAGTTTCAGTGATATTCATACTCCTGCAAAGTAATGAATATAGGGAGAAAGTTCCACCTGCAATCAAATCCCACAAGTAGTCAAAGTTTCAGAGATCGAGTAACTGTATGCACTATATATGTACGTGCAAAAATTACGAAATGTTTTTACATAATTACCTTCACCATCATCATCCACTCTAAGAGCAATGGTGGCATATTTGACGACCCCAATGAGAGTAAGGGTCCAAAACATGATGTTGTAGATGCCCAAGTAGTCATCTACAGTGGGAGATTTGAGTGGCATCAAAGAGTAAACAGAGTGGCAATGTCACAAGTCCCCCAAACACTACTCCCAGTGTCTTGTACGCAACTAGTAGTGTCTCAGCCCATCTACCAGCTGCAGCTTTCCACTGTGAATAATCAAGAACAAGAAATACAGTACACAACGTAAATCATATTGAAATATACAATTAAACCCCTAGTAAAACCAATTCAAATGAAAGCAGTAAACAGGTGGTTTCAACTTAATTAATTAGTTAAACTCCGCCTAATAATTTTGAATAATTCAGTTGATAAAAAATTGGTTCTTATATCATTATCAAACAAAACTGGAACTTGAAAATAAACAGCAAGCATACTGTTAGATAGATATAAGATCGTTTGTTCAGTCAAACTAGCTAGGAGTTTTAGACTGCTATAGAGATGCTAGATTTTTCTAGTTGTTTCTTCTAGCATGATGCACATAACCAAAATCAAGAATCTCAATATTTCCTGCAGCATTGAGATCAAATAGCTAGCTTGTTCAACCTAAGCCATGTTTAACAACTTATGGATTTCTATGAAGCATATTCCTTTCATTAGTAATCTTGAATGAAGTTCTTTCTTACTACAGTTGATTATTGGCAAAAAAAAAATACAGGCATATTTATCTTCCACTACAAAAATATCAGGTTATAGTGACCAAATCCCCAATAACCGGAGATACAACATATTGTAATTAATTAAGCTCTAATCAGAAATAAGAATTGAGAGATAGTTGAGCAGATGCAACCACTCCAGAAGGTTAGGTTCCAGACAATATCTAAAGAATATGGTATCTTAGGACTTGGGTTGAAATAATAGTAGGTAGTAGCGGGAGTTGTCTATCACACTTGAATGTTTATCATACATTCATTTTACATAATTGAACCAAAATTACAATTATTTTGAACCAAATATACCAATGTGTTTTATACTATTTGCATAGAATTGAACCAAGTTACATAATTCACAACAAATTTGTTCACAAACTTGTAAGAATTTGTTGTAGGTAGACTAATTATCTCTAAATCTCTAATAGAACCAAGATTACACAAAAATAGGCTCAAGTTACCACAGTAACAACAAAATTGTTGTCACATATGTAAATGTGTGTATATTGTAAAGCTTCTTGGTAGGTAGTGTGTAGCTTATCAAACACAAAGTGTTGGAAAATTTAATATTAAATATTTTATTTTCCATAATTTGTGGATGAATAATATAGTGAAAATGTGTGAAGTTGAATAAATGTAAATGACTATGCAATGATAAGTCATGGCTGATCACAAAAGATAACTTTTGGTGAAAAGTCATCTCTCCTCCAAAAGTCACCTTACATCTATAAAACACTTGCTACACCATATTCTATATAACTTGTTGAATTCATCTTTCCTCCTCTCCTTCTATATATGAGTATTTCCTAATGTCTTGAAAACCAATTGAGTCTTTTCAAGAGAGAGTTCATACACAATCTAAGTTCGCTGTTCTTGAGGTTTGGAGTGTTACTACCACAAGAAGAAGATCGTTGTATCTTGGGAGACGTTTGCCATTAAAACCCTTTAAGCACCGATGAGGAGGCAATTTCGTCTTAAGGACATAGAACCAAGTTCTAGACTCGACCAAATTATTTAAGGTTTTTCTAACTTTTAGTGGTTTACTTTGATTTGAATTATGGTTTCTGCCTTTTATTTGATCTGCATAAATGAGTTCTTGATTTTATTATAAATATAGCAATTAGACCATATATTTTACCAACAATCTTAAGACGAAAACCTTTGTTTGGTCATTTGCTATATTTGCATGTTCAATCTGTATGTATCTGTTGCAGTAAATATAACGGATGCATTTCAAAAGGTAATACCATTTATACACTGGACATTTATTGCTTTGTTTTCTTTATGTCGACCAATTATGCTTATATCACTGAGGTGTACAGTTTTCAGAACAGAGACCTCTATATGAAATTATGAGTCATGTTCTGTTGTGTGGTCTATAAGTGGTAATTGAACAAAACGATAACTATGTCATTGTCCAATATTTTGAAGATAGTAAATATACTATTTTCTTACGACTGGGTAGTTATTATGATAACTGCATGTCTTGCACCTATAGAGGCCGGTTATATATTTGCAGTATATATATAACTCCTGCATTCTAACCTTTTCTTTTTCGTCATGAATTGGTGCAATATATGTCTTAAGTGCATTACATGTGATCTTTGATTGTCTGATGAGAAAGCACAAGTAAATGATGATACATAATTGCACGTACAACTTAATGAATTGCAGTTGCATGTCATAAAGGTATACAAACATACTCATCGAAATTCTGGTATTTACACATTTGCTTGTAACATGAGTTCTCTGCAAACTTGAATCATACGACTAGTGCATTTGCAAATGAAAGTTCATAAGACTGAAGTATGTATATGTTCAGTAGTTTGATGCACGGTCTAAATCTGAATGCAGTTGCAGTTACACACAAGTTAATTTCAAAATTGGGTTAATCAATTTGACTACGAGATATATAATTGAATAGGCGTGTTTAATTGTGTATGCAATTTTGAAAAGTTGCATCAGTTAGCCTTTCCTCCACTAGATATATCTTGGTCCGTTATTAATTAATGTTGAAACTCTGAATCAGTTGGTCAAGTTTCATATATATTTGTAATCATGCTTTAATAAGGCTTGACATGATTACCTTTATATGCATTGAATCTCTTTGTACGTAGAGAGATTAAAGAGATGAGAAGAGCCCCTGAGCATGGCTCACGAGGGTGATTGCACCGTATTTTCTCACATGCCATAATGACAATATTTCAAGCTTTGGAAAAGTTAATAACTTTCCTACAAATTACCTAGAAATGTGGGGGCATGTGGCTAAATGAATCTTAGCCAACACAAGTAGCAAGTCTCGACTAATTGGTGAATCGAAGACTTGACTCGGTAACAACTACTCTCGAATGGAATTAGTTTTCATATATTGAATTTGATTTGGAATGAAGTTATAATCAAACAAGTGTGCCCGATTATTTGAATCGAAGTTTGACTAGAGAGTAAGTTGATCATCGAAAGGAATGGGATATATATAAGCCTAAAACATAAAGTCGCCATCATGGATACCCAACCTAGTTGATTGGAGATCCCAAGATCTAGGTTCAAAGGGACAACTAAATGGTGGATGACTTTGGAGTAGCATTGTGGAGATAAATCTCTTCCCATGTCCTATGATGATGAAACAATGCATAATGAGTTAGGGTAAGCTTTGCTTTTAATTGTTCCTATAGCTTGATTTTTCAAGTGGGGTATAGAAAGATACTTTTCATAGGAAGCCACCTATATGAGTGTGAAATGAGGCCGTTTCTATGAGAATTTTGAAGGCTGAATTCTCTAAAGCACTCATGAATACAGGGTGTTGTCCATGGCCAGAAGGACACAACCGTAGAACTAGATGTGTATGAAAAGATATTGTGTGAATACTATTGTCTTGGTTTACATAAATGGCTGAATAGTTCAAGACATCACGTTCACTAATTAGCTAGTAAATCCGATGGTATTTCACTAAGGAAGGTTCAAAGCCAAAAGCTACCTATCCCAATGCGATATCATTTCAACCGAACTCTCTCATATGTCCGCGCACGTTGTCTTTTGAAATGTTTCTTTCTAACTAATTATTTCATCCATGTGGGGGATTGTTGGAAAATTTAATATTAAATATTTTATTTTCCATAATTTGTGGATGAATAATATAGTGAAAATGTGTGAAGTTGAATAAATGTAAATGAGTCAAATGACTATGCAATGAGAAGTCATGGCTGATCACAAAAGATAACTTTTGGTGAAAAGTCATCTCTCCTCCAAAAGTCACCTTACATCTATAAAACACTTGCTACACCATATTCTATATAACTTGTTGAATTCATCTTTCCTCCTCTCCTTCTACATATGAGTATTTCCTAGCTAATGTCTTGAAAACCAATTGAGTCTTTTCAAGAGAGAGTTTATACACAATCTAAGTTCGCTGTTCTTGAGGTTTGGAGTGCTACTACCACAAGAAGAAGGTTGTTGTATCCTGGGAGTCGTTTGCCATTAAAACCCTTTAAGCACCGATGAGGAGGCAATTTCGTCTTAAGGACATAGAACCAAGTTCTAGACTCGACCAAATTATTTAAGGTTTTTCTAACTTTGATTTGAATTATGGTTTCTGTCTTTTATTTGATCTGCATATATGAGTTCTTGATTTTATTATAAATATAGCAATTAGACCATATATTTTACCAACACAAAGCACCTAGAATTGACGTACAAGAGAATACGTACTGTAGCATTAACAAATCAAAAATGTACACAATACTTAAGGTAAATCAAGTTGATACAGTAATGTATTTGAAGAAAATGAGAAAAGTTTACGCTGTTATCATTTTCGTTAGAGCAATCTAGGCAATACTAAGTCCAGATTTTCTATTAATTCCCTGCCTGTGAAATCTTGATTCTTGAATATTTGATCGCTGCAATAAACACTTGAAAGAAGATCTATAGGCAGGTCCAGATTCACAATTTTTTTTTTTTTTTTTTTTGACTTTGTCAAGGGTAACCCAAATGCTTCCTAGGCCCAAGATAAACCCCTTCGGCGCAAAAGTTTAACAGCGGTACAAAAGTTTCAGATCCACGTGTTCCACAACTTAATTAGTAATTCAATCCCTTCTTTTAAAATACTTTTCACTCTTTTTTTTTTTTGAACGCGTGGGGTGTCAATCCATTAATAGTAAAGTAGGAAACATTACAAATATGACTCACCCGGACTCTGGGCAACGACAAAAAAGAGCCATGAATGAGTAATCTAAAGGAACCTAGACTACACAAACATAATGTAACCATGAGATGAAGCTCAAATGCTGCAGAACAAAATCCGACACTACTAAGATGACCGCCGATGACAATCAAAAGATCATCTCAATTTATTCATGTTCCCAAAACCCACCCTAGTCTAGGGCACTCTTGAGAGTGCTTTCCTTTAGTTCAGGAACTTTGCTAGAGGACGAAATCTCCACCGCAGCCAACGGTGGTGCAACTACGACCGGACCCTCTTCCATGCAGCCTTCCCCAGAAGGAGAAGGAAGATCAAATGCCTTAAAGTTTCTCTTACGGCGAGGTTTGACTTCCTCACTAGTCAACTTCCTAGGCTTCAAACCAGTTGATTTGGGATTGTTCTTGCGACCTGGAGGCCGGCCAACCTTCGCCTTCTTGGCAGGAGAGACTAGGAGAATCCCATTAGTATTCATCAGAGCTAGTTCCGGCTCAAAATCCAGAACCACCGATTCAGTGGGAGGGATTACAGTATCAGACCTCTTACGCTTTGAATATTGCACCAAAGCCACAGTTGCAGTTCTCTTCTTCCCAGTGATGGGAACATCAACATAATCATCGACCATCGCTAGCTTAGGTACAGTAACTGAAGCCGGGATCTTTGCCACATGCGTAGCTAAAGCCGACCCCGATATACCAGGAATGAGCGATCTGGGTTGAACAGAAAACATATTCGGCGCGGGAGACCAAGCCAAAACCTCCGCCAAAGTCGGAGCAAACTGACCAATGGATGATGGAGCCCTAACCGAATTAGGGTTAGGGTTATGACCAATGGTGGTCACTACCGCCTCAGGCCCAACACAACCTGAACGTTGATGTTCCAACATCCCACAAACACGGCAAAAACCGACCAGGCGTTCGTACCTGAATCTCACGGTGGCAGATGCTCCAGATGTGAAGTCAAAGATGGATGGAGGGAAAACCTGTCTCACTGGCGCCGACAAGGCATGTCTGATCCTAACCCGCGCCGCCGTACCCTTACGAATGCCCGGCCTGTCAAGATTCACCACCTCCCCTAGCGTGGCTCCAATGAGTGTCACTGCTCCCTCGGTGATAAGAGCCGGAGGAAGTCCCGTGATCTCGACCCACACCGGCACCGAAGGAAGGGGGACAGAAGCAACATTCTGCAGTCCATCGAACTCCGCCATAGCAAGAGCCCACTTGCCAAAGAACCATGGACCACCGTCGACAATCCTCGACCGGTCCTCCATATGAACAAACTGAAAAACATATCGATCCTGGTGCACCCGGACAGACAGACGATTACCAAGCCCCCAAATAGAGGTCATAGTACCCATGAAAGCCTTTGGATCAGCACGACGCTTGGCTGTAACAGAGAGCAATCTTCCCACTGCAAAATGATGGGAGGACACCGCAGCAGCGCCGGCCGGGCCGAAGGACGTACGACCATCCTCCGATATAGCCAGAGCAGCAGCAAGGCGAGCAGTGACGTGATCAACCATGGTATGGAGATAGAGAGGGTGCTGAGAGGAAGAAAGTTTGAGAAAAACCCTAGCCAGAAACCCTAGCAAATAACCCAACCCGAAAACCTCTCTCCTAGATTACGTCTAGATAAACTTCAAATACTCTTCACTCTTAAGATCGAAGTTCCCAGATTCATCTTCACACCACTATGTTAACAAAAACAGTTCAAAATTTCAATAATAAAGTAATTAAAAAAAAAATCTTGCTCAGTTTATACTCTCTGTTAGTACCCACATGTATAACCGACCGTCCCACCCTATGGTTCTCTACTAACTCCAAAACATTGTTAGGAAGCTGTTCCTATGTTATCAAAGTTCTGTATCTTTGGACAAGTACGTTGACTACTACAATACTGCTCCAGCTGTTTAACCCAAGATGCCGTAACAAACTTTAGAAAAAAGAGATCAAATTCTCAAAGGAATGTAAATGACATAAAAGTGTTTCAACATTGATTAACACAGAAACTGATGAACATACGTACACATTATAAATTAATATTTTCTTTTCAGATTAATTTTGCACAATTCCAGAAATCTAAATAGCAGTTACCCGTGCATAACAATCATGGAGCATCAGGCTATTCAGGCAGCAATACAGCAGGGCCATTTGAAGAGATGTACTAGCAAAAAGTACCGAACCAAAATCCTACTATACAACTACAACAGGCTCAGAACTAATGTTTCAAAGGAACTACTCTCATGACCTATATTCACAACAGCATGAAGGACACTAAATGTAGGGGCCCCTTGATATAATTGAGTCATTGGCAAGCCATTGCCAAAAAAATAAAAACAATAACATAAAGGAATGGGGCCATGTATTAACTCTATCACAAACTCTTTCACTGTTTTGTTGAACCTAGAATTTAACCAGGCTACACCAAACTGGAAAAAATGATAGAAAGCAAGTAAAGCACGCTTCTGCTAATTTCTGGCAACATTTTAGAGCGGAACAACCTGTCATCTTCTACCATTAACAAAAGCAATGTGAAAACCTGGAAACAATAACTCTCCCATTCTAAATCCTTAGCGCACACATGTTGCAGCAACCTTTCCGAAAACCCATTTAGGTCCTTCAAGACAGATAAGTAATAAATGTTGACCGGAACAGATGTTGCGCTCATGAAATTAAGGTGAAAACAGAGGTTGAGAGAGAGAGAGGGGTTATGTACGTAGTCGAGGCGGTGAGGTCTGAACTTTGTTCAGGGACTAATACCAAAAGCGGGAAATTTTGGTTTCGCAAAAGTTGTGTTTATCTAACGCCAGGGTGTGCATTCTTCTTCCACAATCGGTTTCCTCGTGATTCAGACATGTATGTGGGGGTAACGGGGTAACGCTCAAGCGCGACTTCGATTGACTGGTACTCAGTCCCTCGTCTTTTTACAGGTTTGGACTTTGGACAGAGTTATTGTTGCGCACGCGGGGTGCAGGAATTGGTGAATCGAAGAATTGGGTTTAGGGTCTACGTGGAAGTGATATAGCCCGATTGAAAATCAGACGGTTAAGCAAAGCCCCAGTATTTTACCTGAAAAAAAAAAATACAACGTACATTTGATCATAGACGATGATTACCGTTGTTAATAAAGGCACCCTGAAAATTCAAAGTAGCTGAACTTAACTTAAGAAGGTTAATCTGAAAATCTCAGGTAGAACAAATCATAGATGGTCGGAATGGATGTTTGGTTACAAAATTGAAGCTCATTTCTTGGAAATAATAATAATAAAAAAAAAAAACAATACAACTATAAACTAACGTAGAGTGTCCTCATCCGAGTTAAACTGGCTGTGTTCCTTGTCAATGCTCACAATTGAGGTACTCACAATACAATAGTCCAACTGAAACACATTGTAACAATAGAGAATAAACTCCACTAATTTGTAGAGAAAAATAACCAAGACATTTAAAAGAAGACTGCTGGCTTTGCTATGCATTTCTCAAATGCAATTTCGCTACTGTCATATTTTTCGTGAAGGTAATCAGGCTGCAGATGCACTAGCGCATCATGGGTCCAATGCTACCGATTTTGTTTGGTGAGACTTGCCTCCCAATTTTGTCATCTCTTTTTGTAACCATGACTGGTTGGGGCCTCCTAACTTTCGTTTCTGTTAGTTTTTTGTTGCTCTTTTTTGCGGGGCGAGGGTTTGGTCCTCCCGTCTTGATGTAATTTCTTCTTTTAATAAATTTTTCTCATCTCCGTGAGGTTCATAAAAAAAATGACTAAAGTTATCCTCAACTCCAAACTATAACGTAGTTGGACGCCATATGAAGCTCGTCTCCTTAATTATTAAACTGGCCACATTTTTCTAGCAGAATGCACTCCAAAAAAAGTAAGTCGGTATAGATAACAACTAAAAATTTTTGCATAATTACATGAGTTTTTGAGGAACTGTGTTCATTCATTAAACTTTAACGATATTACATACCGTAGGGAAAGTGACGCAGTCGGAAGTAACGGGGTTTACAAGCGATAAATAGGGATGGCAATGGGGCAGGTTGGGGATGGGGATCACAATACCATCCCCATCCCCAGGGTCATTCTCTACCCCCATCCCCGCCCCAATCCCCAATGAAAATATATTGGGGATTCCCCGTCCCCATCCCTACTGGGGACTAAGCCTCCAAACCCGCCCCAAATCCCCAATAAGAATTTAATAAATAAAATAATTTTTTTCTCATATTGCCTTTTTTAAAATCAAAATATACAACAAATAAATTTAAAATATGATTAAATTCATAAATCATAATTTAGTGAGTACAAAAGTCAAAACATCATTAAAATAAAAGTGTAGATATTAAAGTAAAGTAATAAATGTATATATTTGCGATTTATATTATAAACAATAAATTAAAATATATATAAGTTAAATATATGTATATATTATTGGGGCGGGTTTGGGGATGGAGATCACAATACCATCCCCGCCCCATCCCCAATCTTAGATAGCGGGGATTGGGGATCCTCATCCCCATTCCCCATTTGTCCCCGAATTCTCCCCCCATTAGGGGCGGGTATCCAATGGAGCTCCGCCCCGCTGGGGATTTTTGCCATCCCTAGCGATAAACCCTAAAAGACATAGTTCTGGAGTCCACCAGAGAAATAGAGAAAAATCTCTAGATTTTATTAAATTTGATATGATAAACTGATTCTAGTACAAAGCATAATGGTGCTTATATAGGCATCCAAAACCCTAAATCATAATCTATCAAGAAATCCTAAAAAAGAATCCAAATTAAAAAGGAAACTAAAAACCTAAAATAAAAAGAATCCTAAAACAAATGTAAGACAAGCCTAAAAATATTAAATCCCGAATCGGATAATTAAAACGATATATTTTGGCCTAAATCTCTTAGGGCTCACTAAAGTGAGTCTTGAAGATCTCATCGTTCCCATTCTGGAAAGGTATCATGCGTCTCAAATAGACATTGCCAAAAGTTGATCAAATCTGATTCATAATTAAGACCTGACTTTTCGCACGAGAAACCTGAAAAGTCCAAAACCAAATTTTCTTGGATATTGCAGCGGCTAGTAACCTCATTATGCGTAAATTACCTATTTTCCAATCACTCTTCTTGATTTCACGCATTTTTTTTATTTTTCTAGTTTTCCGGCTAAACCAGGCTCATTCTTGTCCTACATAAGAAAGATACTGGAATTACAATGATACTAAGGACTTCTTAAAACTACAGGATCACATCGGTACAATCGTACAAGTTATATGGTTGTGATTCCAGTACTTACATTAAATTTGGAGTACTGTTATTAACACACCTTAAATTTCTATTCACACACCCTTCCTTTTTCTTATTCTTTAAAATTCACATATATATTTTAGTAAATGTCTTAACTAATCTTCTTTTGCAATAAAAATATTTGCTATAAAAATTATGTCAGATGCTCTTTTCAATCTTACAACATTTGTCTATCCAGTCTTTAATTTTAAATAATGGATGCTTGAGCATGCAATGACCCTAAATATTGAAGTGTTTCAAAAACTGCTTATGATTATTTGGGGCATATGGAAAAATAGAAATGCCACTGTGGTCCAATCACAAGCCCAAATTGCACAGGATATTATTTGTAGTACAATGGCATGGTATCATGATTACCAGCACGCTCACTGTCATAATACAAAGTCACCTATTGCACAGAAGAGATGTGGCTACCTCCTGTGGCTGGTAAACTAAAGCTCAATGTAGATAGAGCTTTTTCGCCTAATCAAACTGAGGGAGGAGTTGGAGGTGTTCTCAGGGATGTTCATGGTACTTTCATTGCAGATTTTGCTTACCATGTGAACTTTGTGTCAACTCTGCCAAACAGGTTGAACTTTTAGCTCTTAAAGCAGGTCTGCAGCTGTTTCAAACAAGGCAGATTACAAACTGTATTGTAGAGACTGACTGTCTTGTTGCAGTCTCAGAACTTCAACTTGAAGATTATCAAAATCTGGAGCACGAAATATATCCAAGTTTGACTTCAAAGCAGGAATTGGGTCTCGCTTTCCCCCATACACCTAGAACTGCAAATGTAATTGCTCACAGGCTTGCAAGTGAAGCCTATGAATCTGTTAAAAGATTAGAATGAAATGTGGTTGTTCCTGAGCTGCTTAGAGATGTTCTAAGCTTTGATTGTAACAATATTGGCTCAGAACAACAAAAATTATCACTCCTTTACTCAAAAAATAAATAAAAAAGGTTACACTAGGAGTTTTTTTTTTTTTTTTTGGAAAGGACATGAGCGGTATTTAAGTAAAATAAATATGTTATGGTTGACAAATCCTCTTCTTTTAAATATAGTATAGATTAAAATAATTTGGCTTTAATGAGAATAATCTCAAAATACATTGTCTAGTAAATTATAATCGGTCATAGTACGTAAAAACCAGGGTACTATAGTTTTTTATTTTTTAGATTATCAAGAAATTATTGGATATTGATGGAAATTATATCGTTTTGGATAAAAAAAATAAAAAAATAAAAAAAAACTTATAATTATCTAAAAACATACTGAGAACAAAATATCAGAAAGATATGAAATTAGTGCTTGTAAAAAACAAAAGTTTCAGGAAAATATTGAGGATATCAAAGATATTCTAGTCCTTGCTTTGTATGCATGCTAGTCATCATCTTCATTCATTTTTTGTTTTGTATGCATGCAGTCATGACCTTGGAAATGCTATGATAAAGCTCACCAAGCTAGTGTCCATAGCTCCTTGCAAGTGCTATAAAAACTAATTAAGCTGAGCTTTCTGTTGGTGTTAATTGAATGAGCTAAAGGATACCAAAACTACGGAGATAACACTCTCCACACAAGATTGGATAGCTGCTAAGTTCGCATTCTTGTCATTCCATTGCATAGTTCCTAATTGATTCCGTTGCCAGTTTGCCACCATTCTTCTTATGGTACCCAAAAGAGATCCCTCTTAATTAAGGAACAATCTCCTAATTCATCCACTTCATAAGCAATATATGTGATATATTTTATTTTGACGATTAACTATCACTGTCAGGACTCAAGTGACTAACCGAACTTGGACTTAATTTCAATTTAGATTATAGTTTATTAAAAAGGTACACCATGAAGATATTAACTGGCCACGAAGATGTGCCTGCAAATAGTGAAAGTTCCCTTCTTAAGGCTGATGCTGATCAACCTATTTCTATTGCCAACGACGCTAGTAGATCTGATATTCAGTTCTATTCTAGTAGTGTTTTCACAGGAACATGTGAAAGGCCTAGACCACGGTGTTACCGCAACGTACTGGTTTTGGCGTTAGCTATGATGGGACGAAGTATTGTGGTAGAGAACTTGTGGGGGTAAAATGGGGCAGGGTACATCAGAATGCCTACAGTTTATGACAAGTACATGAACATGTGCTTATACGTAAAGGCTACAATATCTGTAAGAAACTTGGCAATGTAAAACGCTAAAAGCTTCCCTATCTATTAGCAATACTAGCTAGCTTTACCAACACAGAGATGAATAATCGCTTCATCTGTCCAGTTGAAGTCTCGAACTAGTGTAAATGACTTTCTCATATGAATAGGAGGAATTTAAGACCATTTGGTCGATCACACTCCTGCAACTACAGATATCATACTCTCATAACAGATGAGTCGAATGCACACGACTGAATAACTTTTCTCTGCTTCACTCTCTCCCATTTCTCATTCCATTCCATTGCATACTTTGTGTGCATACTTTGTATGAGGAACAAAGTTGTCTTGGGGAAGATGGAATACGAGCCTTAGTACATGATAATACCTGGTTTGGATTCACACTAACGATCTCATTGGGTGTTTCTTTTCCAGAAGGATATCAACACGTTAAATCGGATCAAACTCAGTTGAGTTCAGCTCCTAACGTTGTGCAACAGCAATGCAGGTAACAAATAATAAATGGTGGAACAAAACCATGCTGAATTTCTGCATTCAGGATTTGATAAAATATACAGATATATGCCATCTGCCACCCCAATTAGTGGTAAATAACAAGTACTGTTCAAGCAACAATAGTACACATTCCAAAGGGATATGAAATTACAAATGAACGAGCTCTAACACCCCTAACGAATGTGTTACCTAGGGTAAGGCTCCAAACTATCAAAAATACCAAAAAGAAGAGATGACTTTAGTCTCTTCCTTTGGGCTAAACTGCTAAACAAAAAAAAAAAAAAACAAAAAAAAAAGGGAAGAATAAAAAAGAAGCCTACAACAGATAAACCCTAATTTCTATCAGCATGAAGATAAATACCCTAATTTGACGTTAAAAATAAGGTACACTATTGGCTTTGCAAGTCTTGTTTGACTAATAGTCTAGATAAGAACGGTGAGACTGCAGCTAGTAGTGCCTTGGGACACTCTTCATGAGGAAGATGACCGCATCCTGAAATCGCGACCAGTCTCTGCATGGACAATGTTTCAATGTCAGAGAAATTTGTAAAAGGAGATCAATATAAATTACATTCTGCTAGATTCTATGCAGTAGCTGAGATTACTGATTCAAACAGATAGGTTTTACATATCTAAGCCTGGTAGCCTTTAATTGATGTGCCTAGATCCCAATATACTCATGGCAAAATTATATAAGAGTAAAAGCAGAAACTTACAGAATTTACAAGTTTGGAAGCCATAGCTTGAGAAGATTTTAGAGAGACGAGAGCGTCTTCAGCACCTGCGATGACCAACACTGGCATTTCTTCAACTGCCTTCAGCAACGATTCTGCATTTTTTGGTGAAAGAAATGTCTCATGTGACAGTCTACCTATCTCGTGGAGTGCTTCATCCCATCCTTCTACACATAGAGGGGCCTGACAGAAGATTCAGCAAATAAGTCATTTCAAAAGACAATAGCAACAATCTTTCAATAGTGTCTCTCATCTTCTTGAGTTTGCTCTTTGAACTGATTTCCTTTTTACCCCTTTAAAGTAACAAAGTCTATATGTGATTTTCCAGGGCATACCTTATAAAGGCTCAAAACATCCGTTGTCAACTTCGTAGCATCATACCATGCACGCCTGTTCACCACTTGAGTAATTTCTGTTCGTAGTAAAGGACGAACCAAATGCTTTTTCCCAAGTGCAGTTCTTAAGAGTATCCTTGCAAAAGCAGGGACCACTTCTCTTGACAAGCTAACATTTAGCAACACTACCCCTTTAATTGTAACCTGAATTGCATAACAAAAGATATTTTTAAAATATTTTACAGAACTTAAAATCATTTGCATAATGGAAATATATGAAAAAGAATATCACCTTCCCCTTTCTAGTAAAGGGTAGTAACACTTCTATCTCTTCCTGTGGCCCCTTAGTTATCCCATCACATTATAAGCCACCTTGAGTGGAAGCCTTGGATTACTATATTACCCAAAACTAACAATTCCTATCACATTATAAGCCACGTGGAGTGGAAGCCTTTTACTGAGTAATCATGTATTATAAGCCACCTGGAGTGGAAGCCTTTTACTGAGTAATCATGTACTCTTAACTAACAATTCCTAGCCAACTTCAGCAATATTGGACAAATAACAAAGAAATTTTGGAGAAAACATATTAATCAAACAAAAGCATTCAGTTCATATGTGGCTCCTTATCCAATCACATTATATAACACAGCTGGTGTGGAAGACTTGGAGAACTATTGCCACAAAATTATGTAGCATTTTATTAACTAAACATATACTCCAAACTACAAATTTCTAACTAACTTCAATTATGTTCGCAGTTGGCCACAGAAAAGAATTTAAAAGTGATATCAATCAAACAAAAGGACACAACTCATCCACGGTGACGAGCATATGCCAAAAATCACAAGGCTATAATCCTGATA
The DNA here is from genome assembly GCF_958449725.1 of Rosa rugosa. Classification (NCBI taxonomy): domain Eukaryota; kingdom Viridiplantae; phylum Streptophyta; class Magnoliopsida; order Rosales; family Rosaceae; genus Rosa; species Rosa rugosa. The sequence goes on from NC_084820.1 coordinate 47,122,806, forward strand.
AATTCTTTTATGGTACTTTGAGGGGAAAGATCACAAGCTCAGTTACTAATTAAGTACTGATTCAGGGATATTTCTTGGAAAGGCTAAGTTACACATGTTGGAAAGGCAATGAAGCATAAAGTCATCCAACTAGTTTAAACAATATCTGGTAAGAAAACCAAAAAGGCATACTCACGTTGAAAGAATTTGATGATGCTTGTACTTTTTGCGCCGCCATCAAAGCCAGAAGGCCTCCATCATCATGACCAATAAGCACCACTGAAGAAAACCCCATTTCAGAGCAGAAAGAAAGAAGTAGATCAACCTGAAAGATGAATTCAACAAATATAAGATCTACAAGGAAAACACGAACCGTGTAAAAGCCATATATGGAAGGAACCATATGAGCAATAAAGCAGCAATGCAGCACCGTGTTTAGTGGGTGGATAAATAGTGACTGAAATGTCACAATTACTAATGTAACTGTGACTGAAATGTCACAGTTTTTCTAAATGTCACCCCAGTTAGAAAAACTGTTTACTACATTTAGCCTACAGCCTACAGAACAAAGTGAAATGTCAAAATTACTTCACACCCACTTTCCACTTACTTCACCCTACAGTACATATCTAGGGCAAGGAACAATCGCTTGACCCAGTGGGTGGTAAACATCAGCTATGCAGCTAAACGTGTCGCCTGTCCCCTTTCCACTGCTAAATCTCTCATCTGATCAGTGTACTGTTGCAAGATCATATTCAAACAGATCTCTCATCTGACCAACCAGTACTAATGTTTATCTGCCACATTTGTACTGCAACGCACAAGTCTACTCGTAGAAATAAAATTCAAGTACTATGACTACTGGACTTTGTAGTAAAGTAATGTCTGCTCCCGTTCCCTTATCCCCTTTATATTTCTCTTCCCATTTCCGGAAAGAAAAAGATAAGACTCTGACCCAACTACAACAGTGTTCGTGAACCTCTGCTGGACACATACCCAATTCAAGGGGGTAAGGTACATGGAAGTTATGAAAGAGTAACTAAAAGTGATAGCCATTTACCTGAGATTCAAGTTTATAAGGATTAGGCATTTCTTTATCCTCCCAATCTTCCTGTCGCAGCCTTGAGGTTAGGCCCCAACCAGGTCGATCAAAAGCAGCAACTGTGCAACCCACCTGCCGAGCCAGCGTCCCCATCACATGCCTCCATGAGAAGATTCCTCCACCAAACCCATGCACTAACACAATACCAAACTGACCACTGCCTTCCATGTCTTTGTTTGGATTCCCAGAATTTAGTTTACCACCCTCATCCCCTTCACCAGCATCGGCCAGTCTTAAGACAGGAATTTCTTCGGAAAGAGCAGGAGAAGCTGTAGAACCATCCAATAATGGTATATATAGAGAAGATCCATGAAATTGGTTGCTGTAGCTCCTGTGGAGATGATTTTGGCCTTTAGATAACAAACTTAACGGATGCCTATCTAGTTTTGGCCTTCCCATAGCTGTTTTAGGGGAGCTGCAGCTTAGATTTGACTCAAGAAATGCAACGGATGATAAGGAACGAGGTGGTGAACCAGGCAAGCTAATCTTGTAATGAAGAGTCAGCCCCTGGCATGTGATGAATAAGCTGTCAATGTCAGCAACTACTCTGACTGGGAGTTCCCCTTCTTCTCTAGCTGTAGCAAAAGGCTTGCGCCTCATTTCACTGTCACTTTTTGGGGTCTTTCCTCCCGAGGGAGTGGGAGATCTTGGGACCTTCTGATAGCCAGAGAAAACATTTTTGCATGAAAGAACCTGTCAATTTGATAAACAAAGTTTTATCACAAACCAGTAAAAGCGACGGTCATTGTTGGATAATTAGTACTATACAAGCAAGTGCAATAAAAAGTAGAAGAGGCCTATTAGTGAGGAAGAAAACTCGATGTAGGAAAGAATTTTGAAAAAATAGAGAAGTGTTCAAGCAACTCGATGTAGAAGAGGCCTATTAGTGAGGAAGAAAACTCGATGTAGGAAAGAATATATTCATTTATATAAAGAAAGAATTTTGAAAAAATAGAGAAGTGTTCAAGCAACTGCAATAAAGTGTAGAAGAGGCTTGTTAACCAGGAAAATAATTTGATTCATTGAAAAAATATATCTATTATCTAAAGAAATTACATTAGCAAATTCTCCATTTAGATCTGAAATATATATATTATACGATGCTAGACCCAGATGGATCCATGCAAACACACAGAAACACAATTCAGAGAAAGAATGACTCTTCTGCATTTAAGAAAGGCATATTTGAGTTTAAAACAGAAACCTTATGCAAACTTACAGCTTCTGGATCAACTCTGTGAAACAGGAGCTTTCTCCTTGCTCTGCAACTTGTTCTATATGCAACCACAGTATGTCCAAGGGCAAAAACTACTGATGAGAGAAACAGAACAGGCATTCCCCATGACTTCTTCAAATGGAGCTTCTGCCTTGAGAGGGAAGATGAAGCTTCAGCCTCAATTTGAGAATTTACAGTGAAAACACAAACTTTGACTGAAAGAACAAGAATTGAGGTAAAGGAACAGAGAGTCACAGTTCCAAGGTATGGACCGTGTGATAGAGAAGGGCCATCGCACATGGAATACACACCTGCAATCATGAAGCTATTCATGAGGACATTTTCAATAAAGCTCAAATTTTAATTAAACATTTGAAATAACTGCCGTGCAAGGAAGATTCATAGGTAGCCCCACTTTGTTCATCAAATACTAGTCTGCCAACATTGGGTTATAAATAAAAACAGTTACGCGGTCACTAGAAAACTAAAAACCAGCATCTACGAAGCCAAATACTTAAACAAAGCTCAACTAAGCTAGAATCATGCGTTTTCCTCCCATTCCCAGATAGCAAGTATAAGCTCAAATTTTAGAAATTCCACACTTACTTCATGCTCATTTCCTTAATATTCACAACATCAAAGACATCAACTTCACTCGAGATGGTCTAAAACCAAAAAAATTAAAAATCAACTTTTAAACATGTTTACTACAATTTTGTAATACCATGAGTCTTAAGGGGATGTAATACCACAAAATCAAACACAACCACTTCACTCGGCTGATTTTTTTTTTTTTTTTTCCTCTCAGTTTACTGACGATCAGATTATAAAAAATCAAAAATCAAAAGTCTCCGTGCGTTTTTAGCACAGTATTAAAACAGAAATTTCAAATTTTTGAGCAATAAACAGCAAACCAAACCAGCGATATCAGTTTTTTTTTCCATTAAATCAATGATATACCAAAAAAATAAAATCCAACTCCTCTCTTATCAAGTTTTCATCAACTACCTCAGACAAAAACAATTTTGAAGAAAACATTAGGTAGCAAATAATTTCCCAAAAATAAAAAATAAAAAATCCTCACGAATAAGGAAAAATATGATAATTTGATCTCTTTAGGGAGAGGAATATCACAATGCAATTCGGCAGATACAAAAAAGTTAGAACAAAATCGAAAGAGAGAGAGAGAGAGAGAGAGAGAGAGTTACATGTAATGATGAGAGATCTGATGAAGGAAACAAGAGGAATATCGACGAGCGAGCTCTTGAAGGCGTATCGATGCAAATGCTCTTTGAAGCCGTAGCACGTGACGCACGTGAAGCTGGATATCAAGACGCAAGGCACCATGATATCCCCTATGGCCACCAGCACCGGCAGCGACGACACGAGCAGCGACGCCACCATCGCCACCATGAAGAACACCGTCCTCACGCATCTCCGAGCCTTCTCCAGAAACAACCCTCCCTTCGCCGCCATCACCAAAATGATCCGAAGGCTCACGGCTGCTGCTGCTGCTGCTGCTCACACGCGCACACCACCAAAATTCACCAAACTTACGCTTGATCGGCCGGTCCCGACTTCAGTGAAACCCTAGCCGAGAATGAAGACGAGGTCGGAAACTGCTGAGGCGGCGGAGGAGGCGATGGCTTTTCCGCCATTCTCAGGGGGACAAAACGGTCAAATTCAGAAGGATTGCTCTGGCGCCAGCCAGGCCTCCATCACAATAGTAATGGTAAGATTCCCAATTTGGGCTGGGACTGTGGCTGTGGCTGGTTTAGGGTTCCTGACCAGTGCAGAGAGAGAGAGAAGAGAGAGAGAGAGAGAGAGAGAGAGAAAAGAGAGAGAGGTTTTGAAATGGAATCAAAGGCTTCTTCTTTGGGTGGTTTTTTTGAAACGTCTCTCTCTTGTCGCTTCTCTTCTCCTCTCCTCTTCTTCTTCTTCTTCTTCTTCTTCTTCTCCCTTTTTTTTTTTTTTTTTGAAAGGCTTCGCCCTTTTTTTTTAATAATAATAATAAAAAAAATATTTTTGAATTTATTTTTTTTACTGGTGGGTGGGGTTCTTCGTTTACATCGTTAAATCTGCCTGTATTTTTCAGAATTCTCGTCACGCTAATTGGGAATAATTCAGCCTGTTGCATAACTGGCAGGTCCCTTCTATTTTTCATTTTTTTACGAATTTACCCCTGGCCGTGGCCTGTAATTCACATTTTCGATTGGACCAAACTGCCCTTTCCGTTTTCCTTTTCGAGCTAAAAAGGGTGAAGCCGCGACCTCACTTACAGAAGGCAAGCAGTGGAAAAGCCGAAAAGGGTAAGCAAAGAAATAAGCGGGGTAAAATGTTTACTGTAAGTTACCATTTGGTCCCCAAAAATAAAGAATTACAACTGGATGCTCTATCTGATCATCACATAACAATCGTCATTAACACTATAATTAGGCTAAGCTAAATCTGGACAAAAGCATAAATGTCAACAATTGATACCATTTATCAAATCCTGCTTGCTTATTCCAGCTAAAATTATGCATATCGTGATGTATATGCAAAAGTATTAGTTATTAAGAAGTATTTTGTAAGTGTAGGGAAAATGTCTACATATTTGAGATCAGAGTACTTAGTTTGTTTGGGTTAAGTTATCCTTGGGGTTTTTTAATTTATTTATTTAATTTCCTTGTTGTTCTTTAGTCCTTTTCTTATCATCAAAAATTAGTACCTATTTTCTTTGTCTTAAACAAATAAATAAGTAATCTTGAAAGTTAGTATGTTGTAGCAGCTTCTTCCTACAAGTTGAGTTATGATGCTAGTTGATCATTTGATTGCACCTCACATTCACCAGTTATACATCTTCATATTATAAATGATATGTGATCTTCTAGCTCATAATAAAAGTTTAGGATCGTAGCCATCTTGTTATTTAAATTCAGTTAATTTTGGAGTAAGGGTGATTTAAAAGGGGTTTTTGATAGATCCAATGTATTAGATTTGGCCTAGATATTAGGTATTAGGTTAGCGCCAATCTTAGAAACAAGCCTCGCCAACTCTAAATTCCTATCATGCCGCTAATGCCAAGGGAACAAAGTCACTTCATGATTTTTCTTTTTCTAATGAACTTCTTTGACAAGTCTAGAGAGATTAGAGGTCACTCGAACGAATATGCATCACTCTGACACTTTGCTTGATATTGTATAGAAAAGTGTTACAATCTACTCAATATCTTTGAGTATTAAATTCAGCAATCAATCTCATCACCAATTCAACGATCAATCTCATCACACATTCAGCGATCAATTCCAATCAATCTCACCACCAATTGTGTTATATACTATAATTAAGTACATATTCACATGACCTCATCTCTAAGAATTCGATGCTTCCCAAACTTGCCAAATAATTTGTCTACGTCTGCAAGCACAACTTCACAAGCAATCACATCAAATCCTAATTTCCCTTTGTATTAATAAAAACAAAAATACTTAAATAAATAAATAAAACCCAAAAAAAGTTGAATAATGTAGGGGCAAAATGGGGAAGGAGAAGAATTATTTACAAACGAATTAGAGCAGTAAAAGTAGCTGAGGTAAGGCGTGAAGCCCAAGAACGTGACCGTTAGGAGCATCGTGGTCGGGACCAGAAATCTAAAAACGCCCACTCGCCTACGCGTCACGTCGTTTTCACTTCCTAAACCTCTGTTGGGCCGGTCGGGCCCCCACTTTCCCCCACTGCTCTCCCTCCCCCACGTGGCATTCCGGGAACGCGCGCCCACTCTCTCCCGAGTCCCGCCGGCTCGGTTTGTTTCGGGCCGGGTTTTTCATCGGATTCCCGGACAAGGAGAAAGGGATTAACGGGCAGAGAGGCAACTGAAATGGGGGTTTGTCTGGTTGCGCTGCACTGTGCACAGCCGCAGCCTTCACTTTTTTTTTCAATCTTTGTCAACTTGTGGCAGTAGGATTCTTGCATGAAAGTGACCATTTTATTGACCAACAAAAAAAAACGTGACCATTTTTTGATGGGTGAAGAAATGGAAATTACTTCTGGTTTCATCATTGAAGTTTCATTCCCACCTAACATGGAAAAAGTCTATCAATCAGTAATCTGTACTACCCATTTCCGCAATTTGCTTCTTTGTTTTTTACATTGATGATTTGACACTTTTTACCGGGCTGTTTTTTTAAAGTAGAATGATTTGGATTTTGTTTAAAGAACACTCTTTTAAAGGATATAATTTTTTGGCGATCCGATCCGATCCAAAGGGTATTGGTGAAGGTTTATCTGATTTAAAGGTGGTGAGGAAAAGGAAAATTCCTTAAGGGGTCTAGAGAGTGAGGGAAAAAGAGAAACGGAAAAAAAAGGGACCAAGTCAAGAAAGTTGAGAAGCTACCTTAAATAGATTAAATCAAAAGGTAGTTAAGTTATTTATCTCGCTAACCACCACAGGTGGTCGAGTTAGTAAGAGCTTCCAAGTGTGAAACCCCCGCATCAGGGTTCGAATCCCGCCAATGCTTAATCTCAATCTATTCTTGGTGGTCAGGGGAGAATGGGGGAGGAAGTGTTCTAACATGATCTCTCTACACGGATTAGTCTCTGAGTCTATGAAGCCTTTAAGGAATCGTGTGATCTCATTTAAGAAAAGAAAAGAAAAAGTTCTTTGTCAAAGTGGCCAGGTACTGTGCTGCAATGCACAGTTTGAGCATTTTACATGCGCCGAATGAGTTTATCTTGGGCCTATGATCTCATTTAAGAAAAGAAAAGAAAAAGTTCTTTGTCAAAGTGGTCAGGCACTGTGCTGCAATGCACAGTTTGAGCATTTCACATGCGCCGAATGAGTTTATCTTGGGCCTATGATCTCATTTAAGAAAAGAAAAGAAAAAGTTCTTTGTCAAAGTGGTCAGGCACTATGCTGCAATGCACAGTTTGAGCATTTCACATGCGCCGAAGGGGTTTATCTTGGGCCTAGGAAGTCTTTGGATTCCCCTTGACAAAGTCGAAAAAAAGAAAAAGTTATTTATCTCGCTTATAGAAGAAGAATTCTTGAATCTACCGCTGATCATAATGATTGCAGAACAAAACTTTTTGTTTTATTAATTTTAGCTGATAGGGTGTATATGGAATCGTTTCTTAACTACAAGATTCAAAAGAACTCTGCCCATGTTTCAAACATGTTATCAATAGTTTGATCTCGGAATTGGACAAAACAAAAATTACAGAAACTGAAAAACCTAACCAACTCAATGTATAGTTATGAGAAGGGTTGAAATGTAGTTGGATTCCAAGAGATGTCTTTATAGTAGTTAAAACAAAATCAATACCTGCCCGAATAGAAATTTTCAAAGTACCAAAACAAAAGATTTTCAATGGAAGGACAAAAGACTATGGGAAATTTAAAACACAGGACTGGCATTAGATCTCAAAACTGACAAAGAAATTTTTGAAATTTGGATTCATATATGATGTGAAAACAAGAAAGTGAAATAGAATACAAGGATTAAATATTGACCTAAGCCACCCCCACAACCAACCTTATCTATATAAATTTGCATCTTTGACTTTGCAAAATCTCACAGCTGCAATGCCGGTCAAAGCTCGATTCCATAAGCTGGGAATGTGCTCATAAAGAACCAAATGACTTATTAGTATCATGCTATAATTAGTTAATCCTAATCATATGTTATCAATTTTTGGTGTACAAGGTACGGTCTGCTCACTTAGAGCAAGTTCACCGTTGGGTCACCAGGGCAGGAAACTATTCACTGTCATTGGATCTTTGCTTCCACCCGTTAGGTCAGGGTCACCAATCGGTTACTGTTCATCGAATATATTTTATTTTATTTTTGGAAAATGAGAAATGTATGATGTAAATAAATAATATTGATGAACAATTTGGAAATGCAACCAAATAAAATTTTATGGATAGACAAATTATATGTCCACCGACACTTTTTTTTTTTTTAAACTCCACCGACACTTTTATCATATGTACACCACTGACAAAGTTTTTGAAAAGTGTGAAAAAATATAAAACTCCACCGACACTTTTATCACATGCACACCACCGACAAAGTTTTGGAAAAGTGTGAAAAAATTTAAAACTCCACCGACACTTTTATCACATGTAGACCACCGACAATTTTTTTGAAATGAGTGAGTGCAAACCCACCGACAGTTTTATCTGTATGAAAAATTTCAATAAATAGACATGATGTTTTCACTACATACACACACCATCCGAGCTTAACAAACCTTCACCCTTTTCATATCTCTAGCATTACATATTTCCTCAATTTCCCTCGTTTCAATGAATAGGTTGTGGGATCAAATTCGACGGTCTCAGGATGAAGAGATGATGGCCACCAACGCCATTGTCATCGCTGCAGTCACAGAAGAATCTGGAAACCAACACTGAGGGCGCGGTTCTCATCCGGGTCGTGCACCAAATGAGGAAAGACTTAGAGAAGAAAGGGGCAAAAATATGATGGCCGACTACTTTGTCGACAGGCCGGTGTTCAAAGATTGGGAGTTCCGAACACGTTACAGAATGAGTCTCAATCTCTTTAAGCGTATATCTACTGACCTTTGCCAGTATGATCGTTACTTTATTCAAAAGTCAGATGCTACCGGCAAAGTCGGACTGCTTCCGGAGCAGAAGATGACAGCTTCCTTGTGAATGCTTGCTTACGGTGCTGGGGCAGATCAATGTGCTGAGTATTGTCGGATGGCGAAATTCATCTCCGTCGCAGCCCTTCAGCGATTTACACGAGGAATTGTTGATCTTTACTCAGCAGAATACCTCCGCGCTCCTACTGCTGTCGACCTCAGACGACTTCTTGCCAAAGCTGAGAGGAGAGGTTTTCCATGAATGATTGGGAGCATCGACTGTATGCATTGGCAATGGAAGAATTGCCCGACAGGTTGAGCTGGAGAATATAGTGGTAGGAAACAGATCCCCACTATCATCCTGGAAGCAGTCGCATCTTACGACACCTGGATTTGGCACACATTCTTTGGAATGCCCAGGGCATGCAACGACCTCAACGTCTTGGCAAAGTCTCCGTTGTTTGATGAGCTTACAGCCGGTAGAGCACCTCAGATCCAATTCCAAGTTAATAATAGATTTCACAGTTTAGGGTACTATCTCGCTGACGGTATTTATCCTCAATGGGCGACTTTCTTGAAAACAGTTCGAAATCCTACACGCCCCAAGGAAATCGAGTTTGCAAAGGCTCAAGAGGGGTATAGGAAGGATGTAGAAAGATGTTTTGGTATATTACAGTCACGCTTTGGTATTGTTAGAGGAGCTACTTGAGGGTGGCATAAAGAGGACCTTCGATACATCATGTTGACTTATATTATATTACACAACATGATTGTCGAGGATGAACGACCTGAAGACAGCGATGATGAGTTGCAGTCCGATGATGAAGAGGATAACAATATGAGGCCCAGGATTGTTGAGGTATGGGAGGGACCAACCGGTAGAGACTTTGATCTTGTTGGTAGAGATGGTCATAATATGAACGGATTCATGGACCGCTACCAAGAAATTAGATCTGAGCACAGTCACTCCAACCTTCAGGAAGATCTCATTCAGCACTTTTGGGAATTTCAAGACAACAGGCGTATCTAGATCTGCTATTTGTGTGTGTTTTCATTTAGTTTTTCTGTTTTTAATTATGTTTGTGTGGTTTTCATTTAGTTTTTATGTTTCTAATTATGTTTGTGTGGTTTTCATTTAGCTTTTATGTTTTTAATTATGTATGTGTAAATTAATAATTTGTAAGGGTATTATTCAAATAAATTTTCATTTCATCAATCTAATATTACATAAGTGAAAAACCAAGCATTGGAATCATAACAATACAATTATTTAAAATATATAACTCCCTAATTTTCCTAATCCTCATCTTCATTAGGAATCCAATTTGTGTTTGAGGGGTCATCCATATGGTTGGGGTTGGTGGATTCACCCGAAGAGAAATGTGGCAAAGGGACTCCACCGGTGAATGGTGGTTGTGGGAAGCCACCAGGGAAAGGAGGTTGTGGAAAACCACCGGGGAAAGGAGATTGTGGATAATACCCACCGGGGAATGGTGGTTGTGGATAGCCACCGGGGAAAGGAGGTTGTGGATAATAACCACCGGTGAATGGTGGTTGTGGGATGTTAGATCCACGGGTTGCATCTTCATCTTCTTTCTTCGCAATTTTTTTTGTTTTCTTTGCCAGTATTTCTTTTTGGTTGGCGTCATCTTACTTGTGTCCGTCTCCATAATTCGCTCTTCCCTCTCTTGAATTTTGAATTCTCTCTCTTGAATATCCATTTGCAAGCGTATGTAATCTCGTTGTTGTTGGTCATGGAGATGTCGAGCATATTCCTCATCACGTTTCTCCTTGGCAGACAGCATTGATGTTTGGTTGGTTACTATAGTCTCCACAGCGGCTGTCAGAGGACTGGAATCATTAGATGCTTTCTTTCCTTTCCGAATAGCTTCTTTGGCAGCCTTCTTTCCTTGAGGCCTCACTGAAGGATTGGGAGTTGCATCGGCATTTACCTCATCTGCATCTATGTCCAACTGGACATGAGAATCAGGAACGGATTGTTGTGTGTGCATCCGTTCAGTTCCTCCCCTGGAGGTTCCTCCAGTCGAAGAGGAATGGCTTGGAATGTCACCAAATTGTTGAAACCCCTTAACAATCTCGTAACATTCTAAACTAATGAAATCACCTTTTTTTTGTTTTCCTTTCGATTTGGTCATCGCAGCTCTCCACAAATCTTGTGCTTGACGTCGCTATGTTAATTTAAAAAATATATATAAATCTATTAGTACAAATATAAACGAGGTACAATGTATCAACTAATTAAATCCACCTACATCACCTACTAACTTTAAGTATAAGGTGAGTATAATGTATAAACTAATAATTTTAAGTCTAAAGTATGATTATGAAGTACTAATTTGAAGTATAATTATCAACTAAATTTTAATATATCAACTAATAATTTAAAGTATAATTAGCAACAAAATATTTCAACAAATAATTTAAAGTAAGATGTATCAACTAATTAAATTTTAATATACACTAAAAGAATCATAAAAATTAATATTCGTGTTACACTACAAATTCATACCTCATCAATCATATTCGCACCACTCTTGTACCAACTTTTCGCTTGCCTTAACGCACAATGCCAAGCAAAAAGTTCGACTTTCAAGGTTTTCCACCTCCCTTGAAAAGCTTGCAATGATCGGACATATCCATCCCAATGTTCGGCATAGTGTTGGCGTACCTCTATCCATAGATTATCTTTTCTTCGTTCCGTACCCTTTGCCGGATCTTGGCTAACAGCCCTCCAAGACTTGCACAATTGAATGTCTTCATTAGTCTGCCAACGTATCCTGTCAATACTTGGATCTGCTACGGGTTGGACAATCGTATTGCCTCGTACGCTCATATTGGAATCAAAAAATTTCGGAAGATGAAAGCTATGAGGAGAAGGAACAAAAATTTTTGAGGAAGAAAGATGATTTTTTTGGTGTGAGAAGTAAAATAGGAGGTGAGGTATTTATAGGAAATTTTGGTTATATTTTTTTTGTTACCGTTGTAAGCTAACAATTTTTTTTTTTTTTTTAACCTCTGCAAACCAGGTGGGTGGCCGTCAGATCCCTTTAATTATCAAAATCAACGGTCCAGATCTGTGGACCGTTGCATTCAAATTGCAAAGTAGCCCAACGGCTACACGCCACGTCTCACCCGCACGCCACTAACCGACAAAAAGCTAGCTGCTACGCGCCTGCTGTCTTGTCGCCGCTAGAAGACAAGCGACTGGCCTTCAGTTCTTCTGCACGGCGCGTCTCCCCGGTTCTCTTCTTTTTGGGCCAGCGTGGCATCCTGGGTCACGGGCTCAGTCACCATGGTGCCCGAGATGGTGTCCTGGACCTCCCACTGTGGTCTTGCCCCAACTCCGGTGGAAGCATGAATAGTGAAAAAATCTTGCCCCAAGCCTGCTTTTGACGTGGTGCCCGGGCATAAGAGAGCCCGGTGAACTTGCTCTTAGGAGTTAAGGAACAATTTTTTAGAGACTGTGAAAATAAATAAATCTAATGTGTGAAAATAAATTCACAGTTTTAATTTATTATCATTTCATATTCTAAATTTTATACATGTGGTTGATATATACTTATTCCTCATAATTTTCTAAAATTAAATCTTAAACCAAACACGACTAGGACATAATATATAGTTTTCTTGTTGTAGGGGTTTATAATGAAAAGGGAGGCTTGGATACAGCAGGTAAGTATGAAAAGCTGTCATATATTGGAAAGAAATTAAGAACAAAAATGATCCAATCATATTGAACTAGAAAGGAGAAGATTCAAGTTTATAGTATTATTGTAAATGGTGAAATGGTCCGACTGTTTATTCTTATGGAAAAAGCTATGTATGATTTAGGTATTTTTAAAGACAACCACTCATCTATATAATTGAATAACCCCTAAAAAGTGAAACCTTATACTCATTGTTCTATTTGGATATTTGAATTCCAAGAGCATGATGGAAGATTGGAAGGAATCTATATTCACAAATTAGTTGGGAGGACAAGAGAGGACAAAGGATGAGAAGAAATTTTTAAAACTAACAAAGCGCGAATACTAAATGATGAGGAATATGATATATAACTTCCGCAGTTTTTAATTAAGATTGTGATGGATTAAGATCGAATATAAAGTATCCCTCCACACTCATGAATGAGTTTGATTCTTACTCTTTTTGCTATCTCTTATCTGATTAGCAATTCAAAAGGAGTTTATTCTTAACTAATACACCTCATCCACTAATATAATAAAAAAAGAGACATTATGTACACAAAAAAAAAAAAAAAAAAGTGATTTCTCTACTTCAGTCATTGTGAACGATGTTTGTATGCTTCTATGCAATTTTTTTTGACGCAACTACTCTATATGTTTCATAGTTGTTTTTCAACTACATCTTGGTTTGATGACGTCTAATATTATTTGGGATGTTTTGTTAGAGGCATAACTACTATTTGCTAAAATTCTTAGCAAAGGGATGGCCGGAAGACTTTCACTCTCAATTATACAATCCACACTTCATGTTTTTTTTTTTTTTTAATATTTTAAGTTTTGTCTTTTTGTAGTATGGATTGTAAAACAAGTAATGTTAAGATACTAAAAAAAACATAGTGTAGATTGTAAAATAGAGAGTGTGAATTTCACTCCTCAATTCTTAATTATGTGTAATTCCTTATGAAAGAAAAGAATTATGTGTGGATATTCTCTTTTTGGACCAGATTGTTTATTTTTCAGGAGTCGAAAGAAATGAATCTTATCTCACTGGCTTGGACATGAAACTGGGACATAAAAGGCGTCAGCAAAATGTGCCACTAAGGCAGACGTGGACATGAAAATGGGACATAAAGGCAAATTCAAAAGCAATGAAATTTGAGTCATCTTGTCACACCAATTAAGGTGCTTAGTGTTTTGTATGGATCTCTATATCACTTTCCGACCAGATAAACAGACCAAACATTAAATAGGAAATGAAAGAATCAATTTCTCATTCTCTTCTGACATATTCATTCAATACTTGCCTCTCTTGTCCCAACCAGGCTAGCTACTAACTTACCAAGTATTATTCATGTGGACCGGTTCTACCTATCATCATATTCAATCTTTCACCAATAGAAAAGAGGTCCAGGTTTATAGCTTAGGTATCAAATTTAGTACTATGCAGTCTAAAGAACCATTTGAAACCAACCTACAATTTATGGTGGATGTACTGTTAAAAAATTATTGACATCATAGAGAGAATTTACATGCACCGAGGTTTATGCTATCTATCACCAGTTCACCACATATGTTTCTCACATCAGTCCTGATCACCTGGTCAGTTGCTGACCAGGTGATCAGGATCGTTCTCACATATACAGGTTGAGAATTCTCAAAAAAAAAAAAAAAAAAAAAAGGTAATCCCTAACAATCATTCGGCATCTTGAATTAGCTTTTAAGGAATGCTAGATATTCCTTAATTATTCATACCACCCATATATATCACCTATTCCTACGTACCTAGGCATTTTGGTATCAGTGCATTTCAAGCAAGTTGAAGAAATGAATCATGAATGGCTTGAATTGCATGTAAGTTCTCTATCACCTTGATTTGAAATGCATTAATAATGGTCTCAAAAATTAATACTTGATTTGATTTGATGAAATATGATAATTTGTTGCTGGTCATCGACATGTTGATGATGGACAATTAGATTCTTAAGATGTAGTCATTTTCTTGTTTGACTATTAGGCCACAATCCCAAGGCTTTATTACAAAATTAAATTAAAGCATCCTATCCTAGTGGACACACTGGACGGCTAAGAACAAAGGAGGGTCGATAACAATACCTTCGTATGGATATGAATTAACTGAAGATTGATGACTTGTTGAGTTGGGGAAATAGAAGATGAGATTGGTAGCTTCTAATAAATTCCTACTTTAGTACATACACTTGTCGAGAAAAGTCTTGCATGAGCCTTTGATAGTCGTTATATATATATTCAATTGATCATGGTAAAAAAAGAGAATTGATCTAGAGTCAAGTTTTAGTGCGTCAAAAGACTGGTTTTCTCTCTTCCTCTCTAAATAAGTATAGAAGATGATGCTCGAGGTAACAGTACGTGTAACACATACCAACTCTAGGCCTTAGTACACTATTTGAATTTTTAAGCTTGATTCTTAGAGAGTTTTTATTTTTTAACAGGTATTTAACCTCATTTCTCAAGTAATCTCTACAACTTATTAAAGCGAAAACTTTTGGCACCCACATCTACAGATACTGATATATATTTGGCAGATAGGATAGAAATTAAGAAAAATTAAAATAGGAAGATAGTTAACATTGGGGAGTGAAATTCACACTCCCTGTTTGATAATCCACACCCATGTTTTTTTTTTTTTTTTTTAGTAACATAATTTTGTATCTTTAGTAATTTAGTTTTGTTTTCTTATAAGAATTTTAATTAAAAAATAAAAATAAAAAGTGTGGATTGTAAAATAGATAGTGTAGATTTTATTCCCTTTAATATTTTTTACATCATATATGCTGCTAATCTATATATATGATCCATTCACATACAATGTCAATAAGTTTGATAATGTACAGTTGCCCACATGAGTAAATTATTGATGTACCTCTAGAATCAAAATGCAGGCAGGAATCTCTGCTTCTAAGCAGTGGCCTATGGACTTTTGCAGCAACCAACCCTCTGAAAAAGAAACCCTAGCTACAAAACAAGAAAATCTAGTTACAAGAATCTCTACCCCCTTTGGATTTTCTTTTTCAACTGACAGTAATTATTTCTAGCCAAGAAAAAGAAATTGCTTTCACAATCAAATTGTATCAACTTTCTACAGTTAGTAATTTGGGAGTTGGGAGTTGGTAGTTGGATCAGTTAGCATGGTAATATTTTCAAACAAACAATTTAACTTTTTACTAAGGAAGTGGTCCACTCATAAACATTTTCAAGTGCTAATAATATATGCTTTGTGCAATTGGAGTATTGGACCGTGATGGTTTTCTTTTTTAATGGAACCAAATTTTTAATTCAGAACTGGGAACTGTATATGATAAACTATTTGTCTACTTGGATTGATTCATTTACTGCCTTTTTAGCCAAAGATTTGAATAAGAGGAAAAGTTTGTCAATGTTGTCACATTGAGGACTCAGCAATTTTGTCAATGTAGCCGTTACATTTGAATTCTAGAAGATTGATTGATGGCAGTTAGATGGATTCAATTTTCGTTTCCGGTGGGGTGAGATGTTTGAAAATATGTCCTTTTTTTGGTTTTCTACTTAATCGTCATAGAAAAATTTGTCATTGTTCATTCTAATTTTATTGTATGTTTTTATCAAAAGAAACTCATGGCTGTCGATAGAATAAAAAGTACAATTACAGGCTCCGAGAATAAAGGGAAGCACCTAGGGTTTTGGAAAAGCACAGAAGAGGTTGTTGTTGCCTGTCCGGCGGCGCCCCAGCGTCGATCATAGGTCCAGGCCTCATCGATGAGTAGTGGGTGTTGCCGGACGGGATTGTGGGGTCTTGGGGCTCCAGGTTTTGGTATCCAGTTCAACCTTCTTGGTCGTGTATGACGTTTCTTTCTTCTCAGGCGGCGGTGCAGGCGGGCAGGATGGCTGGTTGGCGATCGGCGCAGGGTTGGAGCAGGTGGTCAGAGGCTGGATCGTGGCGGCGGTTTGCCATGGATCGTACGGCGCTGATTCCCTCTCCGAGTTTGGTCGATCGGCGAAGAGTGCAAGGGTGTCGAACTTTCTGGCGGTTGGATGAAGCCGGGCGACAAGGCACGGCGAGTTTCTCACTGATACTCGGTGTGGGCTCATCGAGATCTGGCTTTATGCCTGGCTCTGGCCGACAAAAGGTGAGGTTGGTGTGGCTTGTTGCGTGGATGGAGTCTTTTCGGCGGTGCGAGTTCGACGGGACAGATCTATGGTGGTGGTCTGCAGGCGGGTCAACTGAAGAGGAGGAAGATGATTGCGACGGCTGGTCTATGTTTTTGTTTAAAGTAGTTTTCTTGGTTAGGAGTTTGATTAGGGTTTTGGTTAGGTTTTTCTGGTTTTTAGCATGTCCCTACTCTGTTGAGATAGGGTTGGGTCAAATTGAGGTGCCATGGATGTTGTGTTTTTCCTGGGGACGAATTGGTTTATTGTCGGTTTTATCTTATGGTCAATGTGCTGACGAGCGATCCTTGCATGTGGTCTGGCATCTTTGGGACACGATGTGGAAGAGGGCGTTGGTTGTTGTTGCGGTTGTCTATGAGGTGATATCGATATTCTCGGGATTCTCGGTAGCCCAAGGTGTTGGGCGGTATAGGTGGTTAGGGGTTGGGCCCTTTCGGCTCATGGAAGTCATTTATGGTGATGGACCCGTAACTAAACTAGGTTTTAGGGAGGAGAGTGGGGAATTCTTGTCCACCACCGGTCATTCCCGTGTTATGTAATTTGGTTTCATTTTAATAAAGGATCTTATTCTCAAAAAAGAAAGAAAAAGAAACTCATAAGATAAATATTCTATAAAAAAAACATAACTTCAATTAATTGTTTGAGATAACGACTTAATAAGATTATGGTTCATATTATATACACACACGCAAGTTAATTAGATTTCTTGACTTCTTGTGATGAGAAGATTCTTTTTCTTTCCCCAAAATAGACTAACCATTTTTTTCTTCCCCATGCCATCAAGTCATGAAGCAAACACTTGTTGGCTTTCTATAACAAAATCCTAATCACAACTAAATTAGACTTAGCTCTACCTCAATGACATTGGGTAGGGTGAGGACTGGTAAAACCTAAGTTTAAATGTAATCATCAGTAAATGAACAATCGTAGTTGAATAAGAGAAAATGACGAGTATGTGACTCTCGCTCACTATGAATAGATAGCAAATCACAGGGAAAAGGGAAAAAAAAAAAACTATCTCTGCAATTGTTAGTGATATTTTATTAATTTACAGACCTGGCAAGAGTTCAATCCTAACTTATTATCTCATGAAATTTTTAGAATAAATGTAAAAAAAACAGAGAAAATGATAGGCATATTGCAGCTCCAAATATCCCAAAAGCAATGGTTCTAGTTCTGTTTAGGGCCCAAATCATCACTTTCCGTGTTCAAGATCACAATTTAACTGTGCAATTCTGTAAAGCTTGATTAGGGACCTTAATGCTGCCCTAGCTAGTGTTGCTTGGTGTTGTCATTTTCTTTCTTTTTCTCATACCTCAGAATGGTGACTGTTGGAATGACACAAAGTAAAAGCTAGCATATGGAATTCCCTTGAAGAAACCGAAAAATACATAGAAAGAAAGAGGACAAAAGCAATGAGCTGGTGTGTCTTCAAGGATATCATCCAGAAGTTGTTGAAGGGTTTGTGTTGCTTGCTTCGCTGGAATTCAGACCCTAATGTGCCTTTCGTATAATTCAACTTCAAACCAGAAAGGTAATCCAAAAGAGAATGTTTCGAGGAAAGTTCTACTTCTTGGATGGAGGGTACGGTGCATGGTTGTCTATGGTTTGCTTTGTTCTCTTCAGTGTCTTTTAGACTACGAGTACAGGATTTGGTAAGGACTAGTTTCCAATAGTAGGAAAGACTACACGAGTTTCAAGTATCCTTGCAAAAAGTTAACTAAAATGAAAGATCCTTTGTTCATTTGTTCGTTGCCGTTATATGGTTTGTACTTTGTAGATAAACATAATCTCTTGAACAAAATTAAAATAATAATCGTGGTAATCAACCGATTAAACAATCTCTAATTTAAATAATTTTTATCTAAATAATTCTTAAAACTTAAAATGTAAACAGTTCTGATCGTTAATAAGAATCCAGATAAAGACGTCCTAACTTTTAAATTTTAAAATTTTAGCTTCCTCACTTTTTCCCCAATTTTAGTTTCTAAAATTTTCAAACAACTTATTTCCTTTTCCTTTTCTTTTTTCTTTAATTTATTTTAACTTCACAATTTCATATACCTACAGCGCTGTAAGCAAAGCAAGCAAACGGGATTTTTGTTGCTTGTGGGCTGCCCAGACAAGTTTGGTCGAGAGGCCCAAAATCTGTAAAATATCCAGCTTCTGTTCACATATTTTTTTTTAATTTACTCACATTTGTAACAAAATAAATTTTATTCTCAACAACTTCCTTCAGAATCTCTAACCGCTAAACTCTATCTATCTCCCATGAGACTATCTTGCTTCGTTTATCTTTCTGTTGCAATTGTTAATTTGCTGCGAAATTTGAGTGTTGACCAAGTGTATTGATATTGGTATATATACCTAGGGCTTGAGCTTACAGAGTGATGCTGTATGTTATATCTGAATTTCGGATTTTCGATCGGTACGTCTTCTGTCTTTTCTTTTGGAGTTTGATATTTTTGTTAGGGTCTAGGTATAAGACTTCGTTTTTGGGGTTTTATATTCTTGGTGGGTTGGGAGTAGTGCTCTTTCTTGTTGTGTTTTGTTTTTGAGATTTGTGTAGTATTCATTTAACTTCAGTCTTTTACTCTCATTTCAGTGTACTGTACGTTCTTGGTATGTGGTTTCCTTGTTCATACCGGTAGCAAAGGATTAATTGTGACACACACACACACGTATGTATATATGCTCCAACAACTTGTTTCTATACAGTCATGTTATTGTCCATCCCTAAGAGTTTACAGTCCTGATATTCTTTAGCCAATATTTGAAGTTAATGTGGGTTATTAGAAATGTCTGATGACACATGTTTGTCTCTGGTTTTAGTCAATCTTGATCCGAAGTTAAAAAGTTCTTCATTTCTAAACAATTAAAAATCGAAATGATACTTCAAGTGTAGCTAATCGTTGTCTTTTTTTTTTAGATAAATGATTCTTCTGATCATTAGAACTATACGCTGGAGAGTGGAGTCAAAAGGTCTGAAAATAAAAAAAAATAAAAATAAAAAATCTCTCTTGCATTGCAGTGTTGGATCTCTAAATCCATTCTGTTGTGTATATATAAACATACATACATGCATGTGTACATCTAAATCTCTTAATTGTGTATTTGGTGGTATTCATTCGTTTGTTTTGTATTTAATCAATTCATCTATTGTTATTTGTTGAGCAGCAAGAAAGCTTTTCTCAACTGATGGTGGCTACTGCTTCGCAAGCTGCTTCTTTTTGTCCTTAGGGGGTTTGTCTATCCGTTAAAAAAATGAGCTTAAATAACTCAAGGTATCATTATACTTCTCACTATGATAACTTATGTTTTAATCTAGGCTGCAATTTGTCTACACTTGATCATGTGCATGCAGTTCATAATGGTTTTAGCTAGTTTCTTGACTAAGATGAGCAATGACCTTACTGTCATAACTTATGTTTTGATCTAGGCTGCAATATGTCTACACTTGATCATGTGCATACAATTCATAATGATTTTAACTAGTTTCTTGACTAAGATGTGCAATGACCTTTGTTATATACTATCATTTTACTCATAAGTTTTTTTTTAAAAATTATTTATTTATTATTATTATTATTATTATTATTTTAGGGAAGGAGGTCACACTTGTATTGAAATTTAGTAATTAGTACAAAAATAACCCACCCTATTGGGGTTGTCAAAAATAGTCATTTTGCAGAGTACAAAACCTATTCTAGTAACCAGAACAAGCTCCCAACACCCATAATACGCCCACATTTTTGAAAGTCCATGCACTTTTATTATAACAAAAAACCTAGTACTCCAAAATAGTTTAAATGGTCTAACAGGGTAACTAGATCTTTTGTGATTGGAAAAACTTAAAAAGTAATAGGAGCAGAGGATGAAAATCCACCCTAAAGTCCTAAACTCATTCATCTGGAAAAAAAAAAGGGAACAAATCTTTAATTGCCTTTTGGGCCCAAGACAACCCAATCCAGCAACCATCTTTAAGGCCCTTATCCAATATGGCAGCTGTCACGGACACGTTCTTGAATAGGGAATTTTTTGCTTCCCTCAAGTCCGTGATGGCACCTTGCTGCCTCCCATACGACACCAAGACCAGCCTATTAAGCCTCACCTCAGAGTAAAGTGTGCTTTTCACTCGAGTGTTTCTCTCACACAAAGTAGTCCCTCACACCTAAGTGGACAACAATATGGAACAAGAATGTCAACCCACAATACACACACGAAGTACTGAAAAATCCCATCCTTTTATTAACTCACACTTAATTAACAAAGGAATTCGTATTTGGATCTCCACAATACAACCCAGTGCTCTAATACCAGATTGTCACAGACACGTTCTTGAATAGGAAAATTTTCGCTTCCCTCAAGTTCGTGATGGCGCCTTGCTGCCCCCTATATGACAACAAGACCAGCCTATTAAGCAACACCTCAGAGTAAAGTGTGCTTTACACTCAAGTGTTTCGTTCACACCATATAGTTCCCCACACTCAAGTGGACACCAAGATGGAATATGAATCTCAATCCACAACACATATAAGGTACCACGCACACTCTAAGCAGACCACGCAGCTTCAAAAAGACATCAAGCTTGAGAGGCTTTGTCATTATATCAGCAACTTGCTCCTGTGTATTACAATGCACTAGCTCTACGACTCCATCCTTCGTAAGATCACGAAGAAAATGAAATCTAACATCAATTTGCTTATTGTGTCCATGCATCACAGGATTCTTAGAAAGCTTAATCGTTGAACTATTGTCACAAAGCACAGTAATGCATCTGTTCTAAGCATGGCCAAGCTTTTCAAGAACCTTTCTCATCCACACCCCTTGACACGCACATGAGGCAGCTGCTATAAACTCAGCCTCAGTAGTAGATAGAGTAACCATAGGTTGTTTCTTAGATGACCATGACAAATCTCTAGAACTAAGCAAAAACACATAGCTTGATGTACTCTTCCTATCATCCAAGTCCCCAGCGTAGTCACTATCAGTGTAAGCCAACAACTTCTTATTACCCCTTTTCTTGTAAAGAACCCCAAGATTAATTGTTCCCTTCAAATAACTGAGAATTCTCTTTGATACTGCCAAGTGAAGCTCTGTGGGACTCCCCATAAACCTGCTAATAAGGCTCACAACATACATTAAGTCCGGTCTGGTCGCAGTTAAATACATGAGGCTGCCAACAACTTGTTTATACATAGTAGCATCAACCTTAACTCCTTCTTCATCCTTCGACATTTTGACACTAGGAACTATGAGATTCTTCACCGAGTTACTCTTATCCATTCCAAACCTTTCCAATAGCTCTCGAGCAAATTTCTTTTGACTAATATAGATACCATCAGAACTCGAAACACCTTAACACCAAGAAAATATCTCATTTATCCCAAATCAGTCATATCAAACTCAAGCTTTATGGATTTTTTGAACTCATCAAACATGCTATCATCATTACCGGTGAAAATAAGATCATCAACATATAAATTGACAATCAAAAGCTTACCTCCACCATTTGACTTTATGAACAAAGTATGCTCACAATCACATCTCTCAAAGCCCTCCTTGACAAAATAAGCTTCAATCCGACTGTACCAAGCTCGTGGAGCTTGTTTGAGTCCATACAATGCCTTCTTCAGCTTATACACTTTGTGCTGCTCAACTTTCTTCACATAGCCTTGAGGTTGTTCAACGAACACCTCTTCATTCAACTCATCGTGCAAGAAAGCACTCTTAACATCTAGTTGATAGATGTTCCAACCCTTTTGAGCTACTAGAGCAATCACCATTCAAATTGTATCTAGCCTTGCAACAGGTGCGAAAACTTCTGTATAATCAACTCCATGCTGCTGTGCATAACCCTTTGGAACAAGTCGAGCTTTTCATTTGTCAATTTCACCATTCTCATTGAGTTTTGCCTTGAAAACCCACTTCACTCCTGCAGGCAAGCTCGTCAATTCCCATGTCTGGTTTCTTTCAATTGCTTCAATCTCCAAGTCCATGGCATCCCTCCATTTATCACTTTTAACAGCCTCCTTAAATGCAACCGGATCAGCACAAGTGAACATGACCAAGTTGTTTGCATCTTCTTCCTCAGACAAGCCTTCTCCACTCTCATAATCTCGCATCCAAACTAGTGGTCTCCTAGTCCTCCCCTCATCTGAACTTGGTGAACTTTGTTCAAGTGACTCAGTTGAAGGTGAACTAACCACTCCATCTTCTTCTGCATCTGCTCTGCCTTCATCTTCTCTTCCATTTTGATCAACTTCATCCTTCTCTTCATCATTGTCATCCCATTCTAGAACATCAAGGCTAGCTTCTTTACTACTCTTTCCCTAATTCCAACTCACATCCTCCTCAAAGACAACATCCCTACTAATAACAATTTTTTTAGAAACTGGATCATAAAGTCGATATACCTTCTATTCTTCACTCACTCCCAGCAAGACACACTTGAAACTTTTGTCATCTAGCTTTGTTCTTCTGTTATCCGGCACATGCACATGAGCTACACAACCAAATACCCGAAAGTAATCAATTGTAAGCTTTACTGCACTTTAAGCCTCTTCTAGAGTCATCTCTTTCACTACTAGAGTTGGACTGCGATTGAGAACATGCACTGTCCAATTCACCACCTCAGGCCAAAAAGCCTTTGAAACTTGCTTCTTAGATAGCATACTACGAACCATGTTCATTATGGTTCTGTTCTTTCTCTCAGCAAATCCGTTTTGCTAAGAAGTGTAAGCTACTAATGCCATAAGTCTTGCAAAACTCATTGAAGTCAAGGGAAGTAAACTCACCTCCTCTATCAGTTCGTACACAATGAATGTGTGCTCCTGCTTTCTTCTCAACACAATTCTTGTAATTCTTGAAGGTAGTAAAGGCCTCTGACTTCTCACACAAGAAATATATCCAAGTCTTACGGCTATAGTCATCAATGAAGCTTATCAAATACCTCTTGTTACTTTTGGAGATGGGCTTGATTGGACCACAGATGTTTGCATGCACGAGTTGAAGTCTTTATGAAGCTCTCCATAAACTCTTCTTTAGAATGGAGTCCCTGTGTTGTTTCCCCACCATACAATCTGTACACAACTTGGATGGAGTTTTGAGTTGTGGCAAACTATTAACCATCTTCTTGTATTCGAGTGTTCTCAGACCCTTGAAACTCAAGTGACCATATCTGCAGTGCCATAGATGAGTCTTATCTTCTTAAATAGTTTGAAAGCATGTGGAGGTCTTAGGTAGCATCGTAGCAAGCAACACAAACATCCTATTTGCAGTCATTTCAGTTTGCATGATCAAGCCCTTCCTTAGATGGTAAAGTTTGCATCTTCCATGTTGAATCAAAATAGCAAGGCCCTTCTCTTGTAGCTCTCCGATGCTCAACAAGTTATTTTTCAAATCTGGAATATAAAACACTTCAGTGATTACTTGTGTAGCACCACCGACTTGAAGCCTTATGTTTCCTCTTCCTATAACTGCCATTCTTGAGTTATTCCCCAACTTGACAGTCTGCCTGAAATGTTCATTAAAGTCTGAGAACCGCCTTGTTCCCACTCATATGGTTGCTGCAGCCTGAATCAAGAAACCAAACTTCTTCTCTCTTAGCATTGTTAAGCTTCACATAAGATATCAACAACATATTCTCTTCTTCCTCAAGTACTGCGTAGTTTGCTCCTTTTTCCCAACTAGGACACTCATACTGAAAATGCCCTAGTTTGTGACACTTGTAACATTCAACAATGGACTTATTGAAAGGTTGTCTCCCTCTGCCTCTAAAAGCTCCTCAACCTCTTCCTCTACCTCCCGACCTTTCTTTATAAGTAATCTTTAGAGCTTGCTCCTCTCCTCCATGTCCCATCATCCTTTGCTTATGTACAAGAAGACTGCTCTGCAACTCATCAATAGTCAAGGTGTCTAAATTATTAGACTCCTCAATAGAGCACACAACATAATCAAATTTTGAGGTCATCAATCTCAAAATTTTCTCATTGATAACAACTGCTCCCATATTTCTCTCACCATGAACCTTCATCTTGTTAGCTATTGTGAGGGTACGAGCAAAGTATTCATCCACAGTTTCTCCTTCCTTCATGTGGAGAATCTCAAACTTCTTTCGAAGAGCCTGTAATTAAGCACATTTGACCTTTGTTGATCCATGGTACTTTTGCTTCATTGAATCCTAAATATGCTTTGCAGTGTCATTGTTAAGGATGGTCTCCATGATGGTTCGGTCTATTGCTTGAAATAGGTAGTTCTTGACCTTCAAGTCCTTTAATTTATGATCTTCAATTCCCTTGCGCTGTACTTCAGTGAGTTCAACGCCTTCTGCTGCTGCAGGCATCTTATTCTCTACCAAACTCCAGTACTATTTTGATCTCAGAAAATTCTCCATGAGCATGGACCAATGATCGTAATGTCCATCGAACCTCGGAATTGCTGGTTGCACAAAATTGATCTCTGCTGCCATTCTTTTTATCCCTACTTTCCAAGAAAATTGTTGTTTCTTAGCACACAACCAGGCCCCGTGATGGGGCTCTGATACCAAATTGTTGAGAACCTTAAACCAAATACAGTAAAACACAATATTGGGAGAATAATCCTTATTGATTCAAAAGCAAAATCATGGCTTATAAACAGCCTTACAAGATAACTGAATTGGAAATAGCAGCCCACGTTTGCACTACCTATAAACGTGGTATGTAGTTGAAGAAGAATTGAAATCCTAATGCACCACCCTAATAAATAGGGATTATTAACAGAACATTAAAAGCACCAAACCCTAACAACTTGAATAACAAGCAAACCTAACAGTTTCAACAACGCCAACCTTTTATTAACTCACACTTAACAAAGGAACTCGTGTTTGGATCTTTACAATGCCACTCCAATTGGATGGATCTTTCTGAAACTTAGATGTAGTTAGAGTCTCAAGCACTTGGCTATTTATAGAGGGCAGCCTACCTTCAGAAGTTGACAACCCCAACTCCCCTAGGTTCGTGTGTCAAGTAACACACGATTTTATCAAACAGTTGACACCCCTAACCATTTAGGGATTAGATAGATTAACTGCTCGATCTTGCGTGGTTGACAACCTCAACCACCTAGGCTTATCCAAAGGGGAGTTACCCTAAATAATTTTCTTTGACTTCCTTTAGATGAATAGGAGCTACTAACTTTCGCTAACTGCTGCTTGCATCGCTCCTGCATCAGCTTGTTTACACGCGCGCGCGTCAGTTACTTGTTTGCTTGCTTGCTTGTTGCCTTGGCTGCCTGGACGGACGTGGCCGGCAAGTTGCGGCCATTCTAGACAGATGATTGTCAGCTCCGTTTGTCTTGTCGCTCGTTGTGTGCTGCCTCTAGCAGTCCCTCACGTAGGCCATGCATTGCTTACTCTCAATGCATGGGCTTACCATTAGTGCTTAGTGAGGCTAACTTCTTGCCTACTGATGTTGCCGGTGTTAGCTACCTATTGCCTGCATGCTTGGTTAGCGAGGCTAACGCCTTGCACATCCTGTGCCTAGAGAGGCCATCTCTCCGTGCATCCTTGTGCCTAGCAAGGCTAGCTCCTTGCACACTGACTTCCACTTGTCTTGTCTTCACTTGGGCAATCCTGTTGCCCATCAGCACCTAAGGTTGGCGTAAGACATGCTAACGCTTAGTGCTTTCACTCTAGGCACCTTCAAGGGTGTAACAAACCTCCCAACTTGATCTTGACAACGCCCTTATTGTCAATGGGGACTGATTCATCGACTCCGCCTCACTGGCATCGCCCTTTTGACGACCTTCATCAGCTTGAAACTCTTCCCAGAGTTGGTTGACCTTGGCTTGCTCTTCCCTGATCCTCACCCCATCACACATTTTGTCCACTAGGTTGTCAAACCTTGCTTGCCTCTCCATGGCAGCAAGATCGAACCAATCATGTAGTTCCTCATGGACCTGCCCTTGGTGGCCTTCTGCCTCCAAGTCTTTATTGCGAATCTGTGCTTGGTTGCCTCTTACTCCCAAGTCTTCGTTGAGCGACCCAGCGTCAAGCAGCGTGGTCAACAAGGTCACTTGGCTGCTGTTTGAGTGATTACATACGTCAATGAAGACTTCCAAGGCATTTGGATCGTCTTCTAGCATCTCCATCTTGTGCTCAACCCCAACCAGTGGGTTCAACACTAATTGTGTTCAGCAACACCATTGTATTGATCTCGGGTTTGGTTTCTTGGTTGTAAGTGTCTTGTTCTTCGACTATCAAAGGCTGCATTGGTTTCTTTCTTGGTGGAATCTCGTGCCTAATGATTTCCTTAACATAAATAGCAGCGTTGGTGCGATTTCCTTTCTTGAATAGCAATTCAATAGGTGGTTATGGCAGTTTTGTTTGAGGAATAAATGCCCGTATTTGCCTTGGGCTATTGAAAACTGTCTTTGCCACTTGTCATGCCCCTATTTATTCAACCTACATGCCATGCATGTGTGCTGACAGCACCCCCAGGCAGGTCTAGGATGCCTCCATGCATGCTATGACAGACACAGACACGCCCCAAGTTCGTGATGGCGCCTTGCTGACTCCCATACGACACGAAGACCAGCCTATTAAGCAACACCTCAGAGTAAAGTTTACTTTTCACTCGAGTGTTTCTCTCACACAAAGTAGTCTCTAACACCCAAGTGGACACCAATATGGAATAAGAATGTCAACCCACAATACACACGAAATACAGCAAAATCCCAACCTTTTATTAACTCACACTTAACAAAGGAACTCGTGTTTGGATCTCCACAGTACACTCCCAAGATTTGGATGTGTCTCCCAAATTGGATGTGTTTAGAGTCTTAGGCACTTGGCTATTTATAGAGGGCAACCTACCCTCGGAAGTTGACCACCTCAACTCCCTAGGTACGCACGCTTTTCTCAAATGGTTGACACCCCAACCGCCTAGGGATTAGATCGGTTGACCGTTCGATCTTATGGTTTACTGATCCAAGAGGATCTTATATCTATTATAACACAATTATAAAAAATTATAATTATGTTATAATTAGTTATAACTATGAAAACAGTTTCGTAGTTATAATTAGTTAAGTGTTCGAAACTATTGATTGTTAATGGTTTAAACTGATTCTTTTATTTTTAGTTTTCTATTTTAGGAAATCATCTATAGTTGAATGAATTAATCAAGCAATTGAGAGCAGTTTCATAGCTTCAATACTTTTCTTTCTCCAGTCTTTCATATATTTCCTCTCATATTAAGAAGTCAACTTCTAAAGAGAAGTAACGACTCTTTATTCCTACTAAAAGTTCTATCTCCTAGAAGTTTTGGATCAAGTGGTATCAGAGCACCAGATCCGAAAAGGGTAAAGGTGGTTTATGGTCCTAACTCGCGACCGACGCAAAATTTCTAAAGAAGAACTTGTAGGTCCTTTACTTGTTCATCGAAAGCCAAGGATAAAGAGATGAGCAATGACAGGAAAAGTTCCAACACCAAATGGTGACGGTGAGCGTATCACCAAGCTAGAACAATAGGTGGAACTATTATCAGCATCTATTTATGAACTGGTGGAAAGTCTGAAAGCCTCAAAACTTTCACATACATCCCCTTCAAAAAGGAAGGTTGACAATGACAGCGAAGACGAGGAGGACACCATCACAGAAGATATCATTGAAGAAGCGGGTAACCGCAAAAAACCCGTGAAATTCCTGAGTATAATGGTGTCGTTGATGCTAAAAAAATTAGATAATTGGATTGACACATTAAAAACTTATTTAACTATATGTAAGCATTCTAATGCTGAAAAGATCCAATTTGCAAGCTTGAAACTCTCAAGCCATGCTGTTACATGGTGGAAGTCATACCGAAAATGGTACAACGTTTCAGAATTGACTTGGAGTAAATTCAAGAAATTGTTAAGAAAACAATTTTATCCTATTGGTTACGAGGAAGAAACATGGTATAGGTGGCAGCACTTCAATCAAAAGTTCGGTCAATCAGTACAAGATTATACCTCTAAATTCCATAACCAAACTTTGGTTTTGGATATAGATGTTGACGATTATGATGTCTTCATGAAATATATTGGAGGTCTAGCCGAATACATATGGAAAGAACTGAAATTGTTCACCTTGGAGCCACTGTATCGCCATCGAGGCCAAGTACAAAAAACTTGACAAGAAGGATGACAAAGTACAAACAAACAACTGCAAGTAAATCTGATTGGAAGGATAAAGGTAAGCAGATCAAGGATCGTCCAAAACAGAAGAAATATTGTAATCACTGTCATACTAGTGGACTTGTTAAAGACAAGTGCTGGATACTTCATCCCGAGTTGAAACCCAAGAACCAGAGGAACAACCAAGGTAGGAACGACAAAAAGGTCACATTGACAGTGCAACAGGCAGAAGAGCTTCTAGATTTGAAGCAAACCTGACACTACACTTGCCCTAATGACGACACCAACAGAGGCTGCAGTTGCTTACAATTGTGAAGAACTATTCCACTTGAACATTCAAGTGAAGCAGAGTGTTGTCTAAGCAATTATCGATCCTGGAAGCCAGAAGAATATGATTTCAGAGGCTCTAGTAAGAAAGGTAGGCTTAGAAACAATGCCTCACCCTAAGCCTTATCCACTAGGGTAGATTCAGAAGGATATTGACATGCAGATAACAAAGCAATGTACCTTCAAATTTGCGATCACTAATTGTTACAATCGATGAAGTGACATGTGAGGTGGTTCCATTGGACGTATGCCAAGTCATATTGGGTAGTCCATATTTATGGGATCGTGATGCCATAGGAGGCTTCGCAAGTATCATTTGCTGAAGGATGGAAAGGAGTTTCACATCAACGCTTGTAGGCCTCAATCTACAGACAGCTTATTAACAGCTAATCAAGCCAAAAGATTAGTTAATTTTTGTGGACGATTCATTTTGTTAATGATTCGACCCCAAGATCAATATGTTGATGCTGTGACTTTGTCAGCAATGAGTTTGACGCCTTCATAATGTTCTGATATTGGAAAATTGCCGAAGGATTTCAAGGATCTTTTTTAGGATGTGCAAGGATTGCCATTGCAGAGAGCCGTAGAACATGAAATTCAATTAGTCGGAGATTTACCTCTACCAAACTTAGGTTTATATCACACTTCTTTGATGGAGAGTGTAGAGATCAAGAATCAAATACGAGGACTTCTTGAACAAGGAGTTATCAAGCCCATTTGCTCACCATGTGGTTCACCAGTGCTACTTGTGCCCAAGAAAATGGAGGGTGGCGTATGTGCGTTGACTATAGAGCACTTAATAAGATTACCATCAAGAATCGGTTTTCGTTACCGAGGATTGATGATCTTTTAGATCAATTGCATGGTGTTCGTTACTTCACCAAACTTGATCTCAAATTTGGTTACCACTAGGTACACATCCATGAAGAAGAACTTGGAAAACTGCTTTTAAGACAAAGCAGGGTTTGTTTGAGTGGTTGGTTATGCCCTTCGGATTATGTAACGCTCCAGCTACCTTTATGCGGTTGATGAATGAAGTACTTCGGCCTTTCATTGATGACTTTGTCATTGTTTATCTAGATGACATCCTTATTTACAGTGTCACATGGGAGAACCATATTCTTCATATTGCTCAGGTTATGGAGGTTTTACAAGCTAGTTAGCTACGGTTGAACGATAAGAAATGTGAATTTGGGAAGCAACAACTTGTATTCTTGGGGTTCATTGTTGGTGCAGGAGAGCTCAAAGTGGATCCAGAGAAAGTACAGGTTATCTCTCAATGGCCCATACCCTGTTCAGTGACCGAAGTTAGAAGCTTTACAGGTGCATGCCAATATTTGAGAAAGTTTATTCGACATTTCTCTCAAATTGCAGAACCATTACATTCTCTTACAAAGGCCAATCAAAAATTTGAATGGTCAAATAAAAATGAAGAATCTTTCAAGTTATTTAAACGGAAGATTACTCAGGCCCCAGTGTTAGCATTGTCAAATCTGCAGAAAGCATTTGAAGTGGAAGCAGACGCATCTAATTTCGCAATGGGAGCCGTATTATTTCAGGATGGCAAACCAGTTGCATACCATTATGAGATGTTTGGTAGACCAGTTCAGAACTTGGTAGACCAGTTCAGAACTCTCCAACTTACGACAATGAGCTTTATGCACTGCATCAAGTAGTCAAACATTGGAGAGCTTACTTGTTGGGGAAAGAAGTTGTGGTTCATTCAGATCATAAACCTCTTCAGTATCTAACTACACAATCTAAGTTACAGCAAGCTCGGCATATGAAATGGATGTCTTACCTACAACAAGTCAATATTGTGATTAAGTACAAGAAGGGAATGACTAATAAGTTGGCAGATATGTTATCTCGACGCCCTACACTAATAAGCTCTGCATTATTGGTGGCTATGCAGATCCAACCTATAGTTCCTTCAGAGTACGGAAAAGGGTATGAGACAGATTTAGATTTTCACTTAGCTTATGGAAAGCTGCAACAAGGAAAGACTAGTGAGTTTCAACTGAAGGATGGACTAATGTAAAAATGAGCAGAATTATGCATTCCAGAAGACAACGATAGATTGCAGTGGATTCGATAAGCTCATACTTCCAAAGTAGCAGGACATTTTGGGGTAGAGATGAATTTATTGAATCTTCGTCATTATGTCTATTGGCCAAAGATGCATCTCGATGTTTGAAGATACATTCGAGGTTGTGTTTTGTGCAACACATCGAAGCCTTCTAGTAGGAAGTTAGGATGGTATCTTCCACTACCAGTACGTAGCCGACCTTAGGAGAGCATTTCAATGGATTTTCTTGGTGGATTACCTAAGACCAAGTCTGGATTAGACTACTTATTTGTTGTAGTAGATCGATACAGCAAAATGGTGATCCTCATTCCATGCAAGAAGACTATCATAGCAGAAGGAGCAGCTAAGTTGTTTTTCCAACATGTTTGGAAATATTTTGGCCTCCCAACATCGATTATATCTGATAGAGATAGTCGATTTTTAGGGCACTGGAGATGATGGATACCAGGCTAAAACGAAGCACTGCTTTTCATCCACAGACTGATGGAAAAACAAAGGTCGTTAACCGGACAATGGTGCATTTATTAAGGGGTTATAATTCCAATCATTCAAAAACTTGGGATGAAAGTCTCCCTTACTTGCAATTTGCTTATAATCGAGCAATTCATAATTCTACACTGAAATCTCCTTTTGAGGTTTGTTTGGGCTACTTACCTCAAACCCCTATGATTTGGCATTCACTACAAGTGATCAGCTAATGGCTGGAAAGGAAGAAGAAGAACATGTTCGAGCACATAAATTTCTCGAACGAGTTAGTAAGATTCACAATGAGGTCGAGGCACAATTGCAACGGTCACAGCAGCGATATAAAGCTCGTCATGACAAGCATCGTGTGCCATGTACCTTTAAAGAAGGCGACTTAGTATGGTTACACCTTGGAAAAGAACTGTAATTGGAGAAGGCAAGAAGCTCAAACCTATCCGTTATGGACCATTCAACATCATCAAACAAATTGGTGATAATGCCATTAAGCTTGAACTACCACCATACATGCACATGTACTCGGTTATTAATGCTAAGAACTTGAAGTTGTTCGAACCATCTCTCTTGGATGATGATGACAATGATTCCAACAAAGACATTCGTCTCCCGTCACTTGATGACTTGAAGATTGAACGAGAAGACCCTTTGCAGGAGGATTGCATCTTAGAGAAGAAGGTCAATGAAACATGACATGGAAAGTATGAGTATTTCTGCATAGGCAGAAAATGTCAACTTCCCAGCAAATCTAAGTGGTACATTCGGGCTAAGGCAACTACGGAGTTTCCTCATCTCAAGATAGCTTGAGCAGGACCACAAGGTTCCTAAATGGGGGGAGCCATGATCCAGGAAGATCTAATATCTATTATAACACAATTATAAAAATTATAATTATGTTATAATTAGTTATAACTATGAAAACAGTTTCGTAGTTATAAATAGTTTAATTATAATTAGTTAAGTGTTCGAAGCCATTGATTGTTAATGGTTTAAACTAATTCTTTTATTTTTAGTTTTCTTTTTTAGGAAATCATCTTTGTATATAAACTGGAATAGTTGAATGAATTAATCAAGCAATTGAAAGCAGTTTCATAGCTTCAATACTTTTCTTTCTCCAGTCTTTCATATATTTCCTCTCATATTAAGAAGTCAACTTCTAAAGAGAAGTAACGACTCTTTATTCCTACTAAAAGTTCTATCTCCTAGAAGTTTTGGATCATTGACAACCCCAACCACCTTGGTTTATCCAAAAGGGAGTTACCCTATGTAACCTCCTCTAACTTCCTTTGGATAGGAGCTACTAACCTACGCTAACAGCGGCTCGCATTGCATCCACATCAGCTTGCTTGTTCGCTCTCGCGTCACGTGCTTATTGCTTGCTTGCTTATTGCCTTGGCCAGCCTTGCCAGATGCTTGTCAGGGTTGTCATCCTTGCTCCTCGCTGTCTGCTGCCCCTGGCAGTCCCCCATACAGGCCCTGTATTGCCTACTCTCAATGCATGGGCTTTCCATTAGTGCTTAGCGAGGCTCTCAAGTGGCTAACCCAGCGAGGCTAACTCCTTGCCTACTGATGGTACCAACCATCAGCACTTAGCGGGGCTCTCGGCGAGGCTAACTTAGCGAGGTTAACTTCTCGCACATTGGACTTCCTTGTCTTGTCTTCCTTTGGACAATCCTGCTGCCCATCAACACCCAAGGTTGGCACAAGACATGCTGAACCTTGATGATTTCAACCCTTGCACCTTCAAGGGTGTAACAAACCTCCCCTACTTGATTTTGGCAACGCCCTCGTTGCCAATTGCGTCTAATTTGTCGACTCCGCTTCACTTTCAGTGCCCTCTTGATGACCTGCATCGGCTTGATACTCCTCCCAAAGTTGGTTAACGTTGGCTTGTTCCTCCTTGAGCCTCACCTCGTCGCACACCTTGTCCACAAGGGTGTTCAACCTTGCCTGCCTCTCCATGGCAGCAAGATCGAACCAACCAGGTGGTCCCTTAGAGCAAGTTCACCAGTGGGTCACCAGGTCACCTACTATTCACTGCTTTATATGTGTATTTTCACTCTCTGGGTCACAGACACAGTGTATTTCTTGCCCTGTGTCGCCATGTGTAACCCTGGGTCACTTTCTAGGTCACCCTAGTGACCTACAAGCTGAACTGGTGACCAAGGTCTTATTGGAAATTGTGCATGTGACCCAGAGAGTCGAAATAAACACTAAAAAGCAGTGAATAGTAGGTGACCTGGTGACCCAACGGGTGAACTTGCTCTTATGGATCCGCCCTTGGTGGTCTCCTGCCCCCAAGTCTCCATTGCTTGCTTGGTTACCTCCTGCTCCCAAGTCTTTGTTGCCATTCTCATAATAAACTTCATTGCTCCTATCGTTGATTTCAATTACTCTGGGGCTTGCCATGGGTCGTCCACCCAGGTCTTTGTCGTCATCTATCTCGATGACTTCCACTTGTGGTTGTGGCACCACATTGGTCTCATCATGTAGGGCGGCCCATCTCTTCTAAGAGACTCGAATGCCTCGAGTGCTTTCTTGTACAGTGCATACTTCGTGCTCCACTTCTTGTATGGGGCATAGCTTGCTCTTTACCTTCGAAACAGGGCTGAGCATAAGCTAAAATG
Organism: Rosa rugosa; assembly: GCF_958449725.1. NCBI lineage: Eukaryota > Viridiplantae > Streptophyta > Magnoliopsida > Rosales > Rosaceae > Rosa > Rosa rugosa. The sequence goes on from NC_084820.1 coordinate 47,157,259, forward strand.
ATTGCCTAGCAAAGGACCTGCCAAAGACTTAGACATCGATGAACAAAAACGATCTCAATCTCTTCCAAGGACATTGCTCGGGTATCAAGGTCGAGGTCGTGCCTCCTGAATATCAGTTGCGACACCATTTTTGTGCAGCGCGGCCACTAAGGTCAGATTCCCTCCTCGATGGATGTGGGCATCAACAAGCACCTCCAGGTTGCTTGGGGGTTGCCTCGAATGCCCTCATGCATGCCTCCTTAAGGCTCAACAAGTACAACGTTCAATATCACCATATTGTTGGCTTGGACTTTCATTTCTTCATTGGAGTTGATCTCTTTGGTGGTGTCACGCCCCGAATTTTGAATAAAGGAATTCAAAATCCGAAACGCGAGAACAAACAATCACAAGAAGACTCTTAGAAAATTTTTCAGATAAACTAAGCAACAAACAAACTGAACTCACAATGTCAATACCGACTCGTTCTTTAGAGTCACATATTACATTACAATAGTTTACAAATTAAATTGAATATCAATTCAACGTGTAACCACTCTCACCAACTCACTACACAGCGGAAGACTACAAGTATAAGCGCCCTTCTACACCCACGTGACGGAAAGTCCACATCAGCTTTGATAACGATCACCCGATATTCTAACCTGCACAATAAACCCTACACCATAGAATAGTGCACCGGGAATGAACAAAACAAACCCGGTAAGCTTTTCAGCCCGTATGAGTAAACTCAAATAAAGTGACTCACGTCACGCATGCTTATAATCTCTCAATTCATGAGATGAATTAAAGCAACAATATTTAATTTCACAAAACACAACCAAACATCAAGTTCATATCATATCATATCATCTCAACGACAAATCACACTCACTTCCCCTCAACATAAAGCATTTGTCAAAAACGATGACCTCACAACTCATTCACAACTCACTACAAGTCTCAAACCACAACCGCACTTACAATTGAATTAAGTAAAATCAGTAATCCCTGCATAGAAACTTAGTTCAGGAGATCACATTAAAAACAAACAATAGAAATCATATAAATCCCTGCATAAAGTTTAGTTCAGGAATTTACATTAAACAAACAATTCAAAAGACAGTAATCTCTGCATATAACTTAGTTCAGGAGATTACATTAAAAACAAACAATACAAAAGGCAGTAATCCCTGCATAGAATTTAGTTCAGGAGATTACCAAAAAAACAAACAATACAATACTAGAAATAATAAAAACATTTACTAAAAACATCCATTAATAACGCCAACCACCACACAGGTCATCACACCCACACAGGTCATCACACAGAACACCACACAGGTCATCACACAGATCACCACACGGGTCACCACACAGGTCGTCACACAGATCACCACACATGTCAACAACTCACACTAGAGTCGATGATCACCCATCAACACCAAACTAAAGTCGATAGTCGATGTTCACCCATCGACTCAGACTAAAGTAGATGATCACCCATCAACTCCCAATAAACACTAGATCCGAAGATCAGAAAACATTTACAAAGAATCCCACATGACTCAAAATGTTACCCCAACTCAATTACTCTTTCAACACGACAAATCAACAAGCCCCTGATGTAACGAATTTTCCACAAAGTGTAAACGCACAAAACTACATTCTGAATAATTCACAGTTCATACGCACATCACAATGTCACGCCATCCATATATATATTCCACGTAAATATATATATATACGTAATCATTCACGCAGGAATGACCACTAATACCAACTATAGTTTTATAAATTAACTACTCGAAAATCACTTTATATCAAAACCATGTTTTAACTTACCCATGAACCGTTGTCGATCAAGTTCATATATTTTAAAACAAATAATTGGTTTCGAAAATGATTTCTCATGCTAACAATAAAATATACTAAAATAAAACATAACTAATTTATCAACCGAAACACCGTGAGATTTACTCACCTCAAATCCAGCAGCGTCTTCAATACAACCCAAAATCACAATCACAACCGTCCGCCCAACCAAAACCGTCAATCACCTAATCAAATAAGATCGCAACTTAGCAAACAAATCACAAAACACACTTAAACGACAATCCAACGGTTGGATTCCCACAGATCGTCCTTGGGATCATCCTATCAAAATTATACGAAGATCCAACGGTTGGTTCCTCACGGATTGCAAACCGAAGATAATGCGTAAAACCGAAACCCTAGCATGCATTAACTTTCTCCAAAATAACCTTATAATATATCAAAACGACCGTATCGATGCGTAGATGAATAAACTGAAAACAGAACACAAAAAGGAAGCTGGACGCGCCGCCACGCGCCGTTGGAAGTGGGCGGTCAACGCTGGCCAACCACCTCTGATGGCAAAGTGACCAACTACAAACTTGTTCAAAATGAAGAGATGAGCCACTTTCATACCTGGAGTTAAGTGAGATTCGGTCTAGATCGTCCTAGATCAAGCCTGGAAGTTGGATCAATCTCGTGCGTTTGATCAGATCCTAGATCGAATCAGGGACGTTGAAAACTTCAAACCTTGATCTACCACTCTACACTCAAAATCGAGATGCAAGGCCTATATGGGGATGATCAGCAGGAAGAGGACATTCCAAAACCGTGAAAAAATCGGCCGGGAAGTCGCCGGAGATCGGAAAACCGGTCGGATCCCGAAAGCATAACTTTGGTCGCTCCGATCTGCTACTTCCAGCCGTTATCGTCGACGGCAAGCACCAAAGGGCGGTCGGCGACGTTGGTCTGAGTCCGAGACCGGTGGTTGAGTCGCCGTTGGTGGCCGGAGGTGGAAGATTCAGTCGGGTCGGATTCCGGGTTTCGCCTCGGGTCGGGTTGCGCGGAGGAGAGAGAACAGAGAGAATCTGGGGAGGAAAATGAGAAAAAGGGAAATTTTGGGATTTAATGAAAAATCCCGGAATTTCTCATATTTATAGAAATTTCCTAACTTTTCAATCGTTCATAACTTTCTCATACGAACTCCGATTTCCGCATTCCACATGTCCACGAACTCGTATCAACGCGCTCTACGACTTTCGTGAAGGAAGTTTTCATAGAATCCTAACGTATAAAAAGTCAACCTTCTCACCCCCCTAAAACCATACTTTTCGAATAAATAATCGTCCGAAACACTTCCGCTCCACCCTCGAACAACGAAATCGTACAACGAACACTTTATTAATTCCCGGAAACCATTAGAAATTAATAACGAATTTCCGGGGTCTTACAGGAGGTGGTGAGGGCGGCAGTTCTTTGGATCTGTAGGCAATGTCGAGCTTTGTGGCTGCATTGGCATAGGTAGCACTTTAAACTTGAATTGCTGCTTTGAGAGGCAGTTATGGCAGTTTTCCTTGAAGAATAACCACCTATAACTGCTTTAGGCTCCACTAACTCACCCTTGCCACTTATCAAGCCCTTGTATTTTTGACCTGCATGTCATGCATGCATGCTGGTACCACCCCTAAGCAAACCTAGGACGCTCGCATACATGCTGACGGCCCCTCCATGCACGCTGGCAGCCCCCTTCAGATCTGACATGTGTTCTGCCACCAACAAGGCAGCAGCTACCTCCACCCTTGCGACCCAACCATGAAGTAAAATAATTTGTCCCCCTCGGACATATTATGTACATCAAACATCGGGGAACAAAAATGCTTACAGTATTAATGTATGCACCTCTTCATCTTGAGATTCATCAATGCTTCACGCGCCACCCATGCGGAATTGCATGGCAAGACTGATCTCGTAGATCCTTCTTCAATGCCTCCCAATCCATGATTGGAGGTCTTCCTTGGTCTTCGACTCTCGTGCGCCACCATAGCTTTGCATCCCCCATAAGATACATGCTTGTCATGGCCACTTTCTCTTTGTCGTTGACATGAACAGCCTTGAAATACTACTCCATGTCCCACAAGAAGTTCTCTAACTCCTTGCTCCTAGGAATAACTTTGGTTCCGGTACCTTGATCTTGGGAACACCACCCCTTGCACTTGCCCCGCTTTCATTGATGCTAGCGCGCTTCAGCAATCCAATGTCGACATCAAGAACCTCAAACTTTGCCTCAGCCTCTTGCGAAAGGGCTTTGATTTCATGGATGGACGTCTCCATCCTCTCTTCCAACTCGTGCATGTGGCCATCACATGCGACCCGCATTGATGCCAATTTCTACCTTAATTGTTCCACTTGAATAGTTAAGCTTGCCTCTAATTCTCCAATCGGCATGCCAATGACTTATTCAACCCTTGCAATTCTCTTCTTCAATGTGTCATTGACATCCACCATCTCTCGATCGGCTTCAAAGTGGACTTCCTAAGCTTCCTTCCCCCTCTTTAGAGCTCAGCTTCGCCTAACCTTATCCCAGAGGTAGGCCGATCTTCTCCTCACCCTCGGCAACACAATCTAGCCACAAGGCTTACGTAGCTATAACTAACTTAATCTAACCCGGTGCTCTGATACCAGATTGTCACGAACACGTTCTTGAATAGAAAATTTTTAGCTTCCCTCAAGTCCGTAATGGCACCTTGCTGCCTTCCATACGACACCAAGACCAGCCTATTAAGCAACACCTCCGAATAAAGTGTGCTTTTCACTCAAGTGTTTCTCTCACACAAAGTAGTCCCTCACACCCAAGTGGACACCAATATGGAATAAGATTGTTAACCCACAATACACACGAAGTACGGGAAAATCTCAACCTTTTATTAACTCACACTTAACAAAGGACCTTGTGTTTGGATCTCCACAATACACTCAAAAGATTTGGATGTGTCTCCCAAATTGGATGTGTTTAGAGTCTCAAGCACTTGGCTATTTATAGAGAGCAGCCTACCCTCGAAAGTTGACAACCCCAACTCCCCTAGGTATGTGTGTGATCAAAGGTTTCTTGTGGAAATTTTAATCAAGAATGTAAAAGAACTCAATGCATTATAGAGAATAACTTCCTTTTGTCTTACACAAAAGAAAAGGTTTATAGAATAGGAATTGTATTCAACTGCCTGCCCAATTCATACAATGATTACGGTTTATATACAATTAATGGTTTCCTAAAATAGAAAACTAAATATAACAAAAAGGTTTCTAACCGTCAAATTTGAATGGCTTAGAAAACCTTATGTATTGCAGCTGTAAGCTCATGTAAGGTTGAAAACTAATTAATGATAATAATTAATAAGGGCTAAAGTCTGTTTAGTCCCTGTACTATGCCTCTCTCATCGTTTCAGTCTCTGACATTCCAATTTAAACTGAAAAGTCCCTGAGGTCTCAATTTCGGTCTAATAGGTCCTTTCCGCGGGAAATTAGGAATTGGCCTTGAGTGAAATGTCCAATATACCCCTCAGTTATTTCTTTTTTTTCCTTTTTAATTTATTTTTTTTCTTTTTTCTTTTTAATTTCATTTTTCCTTTTTTATTTTTATTTTTTTCCTTTTTCCATTTTAATTTCTTTTTTTTTCTTTTTTCTTTTTCCTTTTTAATTTCTTTTTTTTTCTTGTTTCTTTTTTCTTTTTCCTTTAATTTTTATTTTTTTTCCTTTTTCCATTTTAATTTCTTTTTTCTTTTTTCTTTTTAATTTATTTTTTCCTTTTTTTATTTTTCTTTTTTCCTTTTTAATTTCTTTTTTGTTTTTTTTTTCTTTTTTCTTTTTCCTTTTTAATGACCATCTTATTCTGCTGCATCAGTAGTGCCACGTCGGCGAACCAATCCAGATCAACCCGAAACCCCAATTCTTGTTCTCCCACGCCAGCGACCATTTTTCTTTTCCATCACTATTCTTCTTCTTCACTTCTGGTTTTTGTCAACTTGGCCATGAAAAACCACCATTTCAACCAAACCCAAAATTCAAATCACCATTTTGAGCAAGACCCAAAAACCTCAGAGTTTGAAAAAATGGTAGTTTTCAGTGAAAAGTTAAAAAATGGTAATTTTCAGTGAAAAGTTTCCAAATTGAGGCTTGATGTGGAGAGAGAAAGTGGGGTTTGAGTGGGAGAGAGAGAAGTAGGCTGTGAAAACAAGAGGGGAGTGGTTTAGTGGCAAATTTCCGAGCTGATTGGGAAACAGATGGGTTGTGGAGTTTGATCGGAATGGGATTGGTGGGTTGAGGAAGTAGAAAGTAGGCAAAACGAAAAAGAAAAAAGAACTTAAAGAGGAAAAAAAATTAAAAAGGAACAAAAAAAGAAGAAGAAATAGCAAAAAAGAAATTAAAAAGGAAAAATAAAAAATGAAAAAAAGAAATTAAAAAGAAAAAAGAAAAAAGGAAAAAAAATGAAAAAAAAATTAAAAAGGAAAAATGAAAAAAGAAATTAAAAAGGAAAAAGAAAAAAATGAAAAAAAGAAATTAAAAAGGAAAAAGAAAAATGAAAAAAAGAAAAGAAATTAAAATGGAAAAAGGAAAAAAAGGAAAAATGAAATTAAAAAGGAAAAAGAAAAAAGAAAAAAAAAAGAAATTAAAAAGGAAAAAGTAAAAAAGGAAAAAAAAGAAAAAAGAAAAAACTGAGGGGTATATTGGACATTTCACCCAAGGCCAATTTCTAATTTCCCGCGGAAAGGATCTATTAGACAGAAATTGAGACCTCAGGGACTTTTCAGATTAAATTGGAATGTCAGGGACTGAAACGATGAGAGAGACATAGTACAGGGACTAAACAGACTTTAGCCCAATTAATAATTATTATTATCATTATAATTATTCTAAATATTCTCCTGGATCATGACTCCCCATTTTGAAGAAGCTGGAGCTCCTGCAAAAGCTAGAACTGCAAATGAGGGAACTCTTGAATTCCTTTTTCCTTGTGAAACCACTTTGACTTGCTTGGCAATTGTCCTTTTCGACCAATGCGGTAAGATTCTATCTGACCACGTCGAGTCCTAGTGACTTTCTTCTCGAGAATGCAGTCTACCGCCAATGGGTCTTCCCTCTCAAACCACAAATCGTCAAGTGCCCCAGTTGAGAATCCTTAACATTTTCATCATCATCCAATAATGATGGTTCAAAGGGTTTTAAATACTCAGCATTTATTACTGAGTGCATTTGCATGTAAGGTGGCAGCTCAAGTCGAAATGCATTCTCTCCAATCTTCTACGAGATCTTGAATGACCCATATCGAATTGGCTTTAATTTCTTTCCTACACCATGTAATCTTTCCTTGCTGAGCTTTAACCAAACCATATCACCTGCCTTGAAGTCATGCTAGAGCCTATGTTTGTCATGTCGCGCTTTGTATCGCTGTTGTGACTTCTGTAATTGCTTCTCAACTTCATTATGAATCTTTGAAATGCGCTCCAAGAGTCGCTGTGCCTTTAACCTATCTTCCTCTTCTTCTCCATTTTGCTTGTCACCAATTGAGAAGGCCATATCAAATGAACTTGAAGGTAGGTAGCCCAAACAAACTTCGAAAGGTGACTTCAAAGTAGAACTATGAATTGCCATATTAAAGGCAAATTGTAAATATCGTAAACTCGCATCCCAAGTACGAGGATGCTTAGAGTTATATCCTCTCAACAGATGTACCATGGTCCGATTTACCACTTCTGTTTGTCCATCCGTTTGAGGATGAAAAGCAATACTATGTTTTAGCTTTGTGTCCATCAATCCCCATAAAGACTTCCAAAAGTGACCAAGAAATCGGCTATCTCGATCCAAAATGATAGAAGTAGGTAACCTGAAATGTTTCCAGACTTGGTGGAAAAATAACTTCGCTGCACCTTCTCCTGAGATTGTCTTCTTACAAGGAATTAAGATCACCATTTTGTTGAATCTGTCCACCACAACAAACAAGTAATCAAACCCAGTGGTGGTTGTAGGCAAACCACCCAAGAAATCCATTGAGATACTTTCCCAAGGTCTATTTGGTACAGGAAGTGGTGTATACAACCCAACTTCCTCGAAGGTTTTGATGTGTTGCACAACACACAACCTCGAATAAAGCGAGAAACATCCACATGCATCAGAGGCCAATAAACATAACGTTGTAGATTGAGTAGAGTTTTGTCAACTCCGAAGTGACCTACACATCTAGAAGTATGAGCCTCCCTAATCCATTGCAATCGGTTTCCATTGTTGGGGATGCATAGTTGTTTTCCCTTGAACATTAAGCCATCCATCATCTCAAATTGGCATGGCTTCCCATGTTTTAGCTTATCAAAGAACACTTTGAATTCTGGATCATTGTCATAACTTTTTTCGTACTCAGAAAGTACCACAGGTTGGAGTTGCATAGCCACCAATAAAGTGGAATGTCTTGGAGGTCTAGACAACATATCTGCCAACTTGTTTGTAACACCTTTCTTGTACTTGATAATGATGTTGAATTGTTGCAAGTAAGACATCGACTTAATGTGTCGAGCTTGCTACAACTTGTACTATGTCTGTAAGTACTGCAAAGGCTTGTGGTCTGAGTGCACTATAGCTTCTTTACCTAATAAGTAGCATCTCCAATGTTTCACACACTGATGTAAGCCAAACAACTCCTTATCATAGGTAGGGTAATTCCGCACTACAACATCGAACATCTCAGAATAATACTCAACTGGCTTCCCATCTTGCTTTAAAATTCCACCTAAGGCGTAATTACTCGCATCTGTTTCTACCTCAAATGGTCTTTGCAAATTTGGCAAAGCTAAAATTGGAGCTTCTGAGATCTTCTTTTTAAGTAACCGAAATGTATCCTCATGTTTATCTAACCATTCAAATTTTCTTCCTACCTTAGTCTATTCAAATAATGGCCCGGAAATTTGAGAAAAGTGGTGGATAAACTTACGTAGATACTGGCAAGCTCCCATAAAGCTACGCACCTCAGTTACTGTACGAGGCCTAGGCCAATTTGTGATAGCCTGCACCTTGGACGGATCAACTTTCAACTCTCCGTCACCAACTATAAAACCAAGATACATTAGAGAACTCTTCCCAAACTCTCATTTCTTCAAATTCAATCGCAACTGAGATTGCCTCAATGTCTCCAACACTTTTTCAACATGAATCATATGTTTTTCCCAAGTAGGACTGAACGCCAAGATATCGTCCAAGTAAACAATGACAAAATCATCAATGTATGGACGTAGCACCTCATTCATAAGACGCATAAATGTCGCTGGAGCATTGCATAAACCAAACGGCATTACGAGCCACTCAAAGAGGCTCTGTTTGGTTTTGAATGCGGTTTTCCATGTATCTTCTTCTTTGATTCTGACTTGATGATAACCAGACTTCAAATCTAGTTTAGTGAACCATCGAGCTGACTGTAATTGATCCATTAAATCATCTATCCTCGGTAATGGATATCAATTTTTAATAGTGATTTTGTTGAGAGCTCGGAAATCAATACACATATGACAGCTGCCATCTTTCTTTGGGACCAATAATACTGGGGATCCACAAGGTGAGCAACTTGGCTTCAATACTCCTTGCTCTATTAGCTCATTGACTTGTCTCTTGATTTCTTCGCTTTCTTCCACCGAATGACGATACATACCCAAATTAGGCAATGGAGATCCTCCAACGAGTTGTATCTCATGGTCTATTGGGCGCTGCGGTGGTAAGCCTTCAACATCCTCAAACAAGTCTGAGAATTGTGATTGTAACTCCTCCATATCGCGTTGTTGCCGAGGAGTAAGCATCATAGTAGATAACACATATGTAGATGGAGGGCTTTCTCTTGGTCGAACCACCAATAAGACGAACTTGCCACAAGCATTCACCATCCTTTTAGCTTGATTAGCACTGATCAAACTATTATTAAATGAAACTTTGCTGGCGTGAATGAAGTACTCTACTCCATCCTTCAAAAATCGATACTTTTGAAGTCGTCGATAGAACACTGCATCACGATCCCACAAGTATGGACTACCAAAAATTACTTGGCATACATCCAATGGCACCACCTCACAAGTCACTTCGTCAATGTATTCTCTAGTAATTGCAAACTTGAAAGTACATTGTCGAGTAATTTGTGACTCAACATCTTTCTGTATCCACCCCAACAGGTATGGTTTAGGATGAGGAGTGGTTGTTAACCACAACTTTCGAACTAATGCCTCCGAAATGAGATTCTTTTGGCTTCCCGGATCGATTATAGTGTCTATCAAATCATGCTTCACCTATATACGAACATTAAACAAGTCTTCGCGACCTTCTGGATGAATAAGCTTCTAGGTCTGAGAGTTAACTTTGTGTCTGGTTGCACCAGTTCTGGAATCTCCACAGTCTTGTTAGCATTCAATGCCTTTTTAAGATCTTTTCGATTACTTCTTTTCTCTTTTTCTTTCTCCCTAAGCTCGGGATGAAGAATGTAACAGGTTTCTTTGGTATGACCTGGTTTGTTGCAATGCTCACATTTTGTCTGCTTCTTTCCAAAACTTTGCTCCCTATTTTTACTAATGTAACTCCCAACTTCAAACTTTCTTGAATTCCCCTTGTCCTCCTTTTTGTCGACTCTCTTGCTCTTTGATTCAATGGCTGTTGCCATTACTAATGCCTCTTCAACGTTGAACAATCGCAACTCTTTGCGAATATACTCTTGCAAGCCCCCGATAAACTTCATGAGGAGTTCATGGTCATCCAAGTCTAGATCCAGCACCATAGCCTGATTTTGAAAATCGGCTCCATAATCTTGTACCGACTATCCAAAACTCTACCTCAAATGCTGCCACTTGAACCATCTATCCTCTTCGAAGCCAACAGGGTAAAACTGCTTTCTTATGGCTCGCTTAAACTTTTTCCACGTCATAGTCGTTATACTATAACATTTGTTATAAGCCTTCCACCATGTCAAAGCATGCTTGGTCAACTTTAATGTTGCAAAGTTGATCCTCTGATGGTTATTATACTCATAAATAGTATAATAAGTTTCTAATTGGCCAATTTAATTATCCAACTTCTCGGCATTGATAGCACCATCATATGCGGGAATATCGATCTTAACATCAATTTTAAGACCATTCATAGAAGTGTTGGACTTACCAGCTTTATCGGCACCCGATTCCTCCTCTTCGCTTTGATCTACACCAGACTCCTCTACAGACTCCTGTTCCTTGTCAGAATCATCCTCTTCACTAAAATTCACCTTTTTCTTGGTTGTTTTAGTAAATCTCGAGGCCTTCCTTCTAGAACCTTCTGGAATCTCATCTAGCGATTTACGTGCAGAATCCTCTACCAACTTTGCCGTCATCAGCGTCATCTTCTCCATTTGTTGTGCCAACAACGCAATCTTAGCATCGGTTCCTTCTTCTTCTGCCATTGCTTTCTTCTTCTTTTGTCGAAGAGCTTTTTCTGAAATTAATGGTCCAACAAGTTCTTCACCTGAAACCTCGATTTGTTTGCTAGTTGAGACCATAAACCACAGGCTTCAGCAGAATCTAAGCTCTGATACCACTTGATCAAAGGTTTTTTGTGGAACTTTTAATCAAGAACGTAAAAGAACTCAATGCATTATGGAGAATAACTTCCTTTTGTCTTACACAAAAGAAAAGGTTTATAGAATAGGAATCTTATTCAACTGCCTGCCCAATTCATACAATGATTACGGTTTATATACAATTAATGGTTTCCTAAAATAGAAAACTAAATATAACAAAAAGGGTTCTAACCGTCAAATTTGAATGGCTTAGAAAACCTTATGTATTGCAGCCGTAAGCTCATGTACAGCTGAAAACTAATTAATGTTAATAATTAATAATTATTATTATCATTATAATTATTCTAAAGATTCTCCTGGATCAGTGTGTCTAGTAAAACACACTTTTCTCTTACAGTTGACACCCCTAACTGCATAGGGATTAGACCAAGTAAGTACTTGATATTATCAAGTGTGGTTAACATCCCCAACCACCTAAACTTATTCAAAATGGAGGATTACATCAAGTAACTCTTCTAAACTTCCTTTGGATGATAAACACTGCTAATTTCTGTATCCCTCTTGCATCAGCCCTCATTGCTTTCTTGCATCATTGCTTGCTCACTTGCTTCATTGCTTGCTTGCTTATTGCCTTGGCTATCATTGTTTGTTTGTCGGCGAGCCTTGGCTGGTAGCATGTGGCCAGAATCGGTCAACCTTGGCCAACACTGGCCCGCCAGTGTCCTACAATATTCGGCATGTTGTGGCCAGATATGGCAGTTCTTCACAAATTGGCATGTCAACATGCTTCTTGCTGTGTGTTGCCTCCGGCAGGCCCACACAGGCTATGCATTGCCTATTCTCAATGCATGAGGTTTCCATAAGCGCTTAGCGAGGATACCTCCTTGCCTATTGATTGTACTAGTGCTAGGCAACGCCCTGCCTGCTACTTTGCTAGTGAGGCTAATGTCTTGCACATTGATCCCATATGTTTTGCTTCATTTTGCAGCCCTTGCTGCTCTTCAAACCTAAGGTTTGTGAGATTCCAAATTTTGAAGTTGCTTTTATTTTCGAGGTTGTAAATAGAAAGTTGAGGATGCCACGAGTTCGCAGCAATTTTTAGATTTCTGAAATATTTTTAAGGAATTTTTTTAAGTTTGATTGGAAGAAAATAGAAATGGTAATCTGGCGAATTCTGATTGGTTGTTGGGTGACAAGTGGCATGTGGTTGGTGAAAGGATGATGATGTCATCAGAATGAGTCAATCATCGGACACATGGCGTGTCTAGAAGCTAGGTTGTAGTTTGCCTGACAAGTGGAAGAAAGATGTTGGTGGCTTCCTTAGATTTTGACCTGCGGCAACAAACCAACCATTCATGTGTTGACACATGGCAAATCCTTCCCTATAAATAAGATGTTCAGCAGCCATTTCTTAGTACCAATTTTCAGAAAGACTTTCTCTCTCTACTCTCTCTCCTCTTTTTCTCTGTAATTCTCTCTCTAAAACTTCGGCGGATCATAACTTTTGATCCGTAACTCCAATTCAAGATCTGCTAAAAGTTACAAATCTGTCTTGATGCCTTATTTCTATCCATGGAGTTTTGATTTTGATCAAAATGTTATTTCTAGAAGGCTCATATTAGGAGGCTCGGTTTACGACCAGTATTCTAGGAGGGGATTCGTATTGTCAAGGAAAGTGGGTTGTGTGATATGTTTCAAATATTCGTATTTGCTATAAAAATGGTGAAAAATCATGACTTTAGCTATTTACGAAATATTCCTCTATTTTCAAGTGAATCGTGTCTAATTGCGAAATATGTGGAGTTTATTTGTATTATGTGTTGGATCCATTGTTTGATTTGTATTGGAACATGTGAACTTCTTGATTGGTTATGTCGAGGTAAGGATATGTCACAGGTGATATAAGGCTAGAGAAAGCCATTAGGGTTCCATGGGGTATACTAAATTGAAAGATAACTAATAAGAAGGAATGATGCGATGTGATGAATTGTTGTGAGTCGATGTGTATACTATATACTTCTTTCTAGCGTGTGTAAAATGACATGGCTTTACTGGCATATTACATGATCTATTCTCTGAGCGTGAGGTTTTGCTTAGTCACCCATTTTCTAATACCTTTTGCAGACAAATACTTAGAGTTTGTCAAGCCGGAAAGGGATTGGACGAGCTTAAAATGAAGAGCCTAGAAGGAAGGCCTTTATTTAAATTATGATTTGTAACACCGACACCTCAGATTTGGCATTAGGTGCTTAAAATCCACTGACACCGAGTCTGGGACATGACAAGGTTGGCGCAAGACATGCAAACACTTAGTGTTTTTGTATTGCCCCAAGATGCACTTCACCAGCTTAAACACGTCACAGTGCCACGAATCTCTAAGACATAAACCGAACATTCGATTTACATTCTTGATAACCACTAAGCATTTTGTTTAATAAACTTTTTGTAAAAGCACAGCGGAACGTAAAAAATTTTTGAGGTGAAAATCTTTGAAATACTAAAGTCAATTTATTCGTCTAGAACTTGATATGATGTTCACTCAAGGATAACGAACTTCAAGGAATAAGAATATATTCATCTAGGTTTGGCACACGACTAGCTTCCAACAAGTTCCAGAATACAAATTTCAAGAAATAGAAATCAAAGTAAAGTCGGGAAGACGATTTACCGAACTTATTCAGTTATTCTGCACACCCAGCTCCGTCCACTATTGTCCCGTTACCAGTGCAAAGTACATGCATCCACACTGTTGCAGGGGTGAGCTTTCGTCCTCGCTGCTCAATAGGGACTCTACCCTGACTAGATTTGAAGACCGATAAATAAATAAATTTTGGGTTGCCCAGTATGAAAACATGCTTAAACTAAATATTTCAAGGAACGACAAACTTTTTAAAAATGCACTCTGACTCGAAAATCGATGCAAGTTACTCAAATAAACACACGGAATCGGGTCGTCATTGCGATCGCTCACCGTCCGACCGGTATAGCCAACCCTCCGGAGGTTTTGTGGATCGAACCCAAGGAAGTCAGTGCCACCCTTCGCTTTCAAGCCATCAACATTTCTCATACGGTTTGGTTTGTATGCTTCACATTTTAACTTAACCAAGCCACACAACTTAACATGCATCGTATTAAAAACAACTTAACTAAATAAAATCACATATCGAGGAGAGTCCTAAATCCCTTACCTGGATTCCGATGCTTTCTCTCACGTACTCCGAGAGTCGCGAACCTTTTGTTCCTCAGGTAACTGGAGTCCTAAGTTCCGACATACTGATTGTTAATAATCTATTGAACAAGTATTCGAAATCTCGACGTTAATAAATCGTCCTACCAACTTTTCCTGGTTTGACCAGGAGTTGACCAAGGTTTGACTACCTTTCCATTTGGACCAGGATTGATCAATTTGACCAAGTTTGACCAATCGCGACAAGTTTGACAATTAACCCAAATTACCAAACATTCACTTGAAATTACAATATCGACCAAATATATTAGGTGCACCCAAAGTTACTAAGGCCACCCAATATATTAATTTCTTTTCTTTACTTACTATGACTTTAACATATGCACATGTAATGGAGGAAATTATCCCAAATTTCCCAATTTCGTTTACAATTTTTGTCGGAATTACTATGGACACCCAGTACTATTCCCACACAATTTCGACTCAAATGAGGTTTGCCCAAAATACTAAGGGCACCAAGACGACAACTTGACCGTTTTTCAAACCTTCACAAACCATTCTGGGTAGCGAGGCTAATCTGCCAAACAGGTGTGCGCGCGAGTGCAGGGCGAGGCATGGGCTGGCACAGAGGCTAATGCTAGAGCAGGCACAGAGGTGAGGTGAGGCTAGCAGGTGCAGGGGCGCACGCAGGTGCCGGCAGAAGGCTGAAGAACGACTTTGCCTCACCGTGATCCATGAAGAGAGGATCCATCGCCACCACCGTGTAAGTCTCCAAAAGTTTGGCGCCGCCAAGAGACACCAGCGCCATCACATCCTTGGGGAATATGAACCAACCCTCTTGAGATGCCATCGACGCCTCAGCCATGCGGGGAGAGGGGCCAATAGCAAGTGGAGAGGGAGAAGATAGGAGGGACAATGAAGTGGAAAAGGGGTAACAAGATATGGAAAACTGGAGAGGGAGGCCGTACGGCAACATAGAAAACACGAGAGAGAGAGAGAGAGAGAGAGATCTCGCTCGGACTTACCAAATTTACGTATTTGAGAAACCATTATACCAGACAGTGATCTCAATGAGGCAGAATAACAATGATAACGTCTTTTAGGGAATCAAAAATTAGGAGATAATTGAGTTGTATTTTCATTGATAATAAATGCCTTTTTTTTTTTTTTGAATAAAATAAATGCCTTTTTATATAAGTGATTATAACAAGAGAATATGAGTCTTACATGGAAAGTGAATCATACATTGAATAAAATATATCCGAGAATATATGTAAGACTAACTCTATTACAACTCAGACAAGTAATCAGAGCTTGGGTCTGACACACAAACTAGATGTCCTTAAACAATTGTTATATTTCAATCGAAAGCAATTACCAAATTTTGATGGAATGCACTAATACTGTTACTTCTAATATTTGACCAAAGATAATAATAATAAGTTTAGGTAATTTCTATTGAGAATATAAATTATAAGGTAAGGTGAAATACTTGTTTTCTTTTTTCGGATCGCTATCATAAGGTAAGCTGTTAGGTAAGGGCACAATCGACCATCTCAAAAATGAGCTCACTCCCAAAAAGCTACAAAAAGGAATCAAACGACACCGTCCCTTGCAAAACACCTTCTATAAGTTCCATACTTCCCCAAACTAACCTCCATACTACAATATTATAATTTTTGGATATTCTGCGGTCCTATAAAATCTTCACACGTCAACGCCATTTTAGTTTGGTGGCGGGCCCCACCAAAAGGTCAGTCCACCAACTCCCCCTCACCAACCCCAACAACTGACCCAAACATTTCTCTCTATATTGCCTTATCCTCAAAACATTTCCACCAAAACATGTCGACCGAAAAATCGGCACCGGCGCCGGAGACGCCTCCGAATTTCTGGGGCGACACGCCGGCGGAGGAGTACTACGCCTCCCAAGGGGTGCGCAACACCCAATCCTACTTCCCTACCCCCAACGGCCAGATCTTCACCCAGAGCTTCCTGCCGTTGGATCCCGACCTCCCAGTCAAAGGCACCGTGTTCATGACCCACGGCTACGGCTCCGACACCGGCTGGCTCTTCCAGAAAATCTGCATCGCCTTCTCCACCTGGGGCTACGCCGTCTTCGCCGCCGACCTCCTCGGCCACGGCCGCTCCGACGGCCTCCGCTGCTACCTCGGCGACATGGAGAAGGTCGCCGCCACCTCCCTCTCCTTCTTCCTCCACGTCCGCCGCAGCGAGCCCTACCGCCGCCTCCCGGCCTTCCTCTTCGGCGAGTCCATGGGCGGCGCCGCCACCATGCTCATGTACTTCCAGTCCGACCCCGACACGTGGACGGGCCTGATCTTCTCGGCGCCGCTCTTCGTCATCCCGGAGAACATGAAGCCCAGCAAGCTCCACCTCTTCGTCTACGGGCTCCTGTTCGGCCTCGCCGACACCTGGGCGGCGATGCCGGACAACAAGATGGTCGGGAAGGCCATCAAGGATCCCGAGAAGCTGAAAATCATAGCGTCCAATCCGAGGAGGTACACTGGGCCCCCCAGGGTGGGGACCATGAGGGAGATTGCTAGGGTGTGCCAGTACATACAGGATAACTTCTCCCGCGTAACGGCGCCGTTTCTGACCGTGCATGGGACTGCCGACGGGTTGACGTGTCCGACGTCGTCGAAGCTGTTGTATGAGAAGGCATCGAGTGTGGACAAGAGCTTGAAGATTTACGATGGGATGTACCATTCGTTGATACAAGGAGAGACTGATGAGAATGCCGACCTTGTGTTGAAGGATATGAGGGAGTGGATCGATGAGAGGGCGGAGAAGTATGGACCTAAACCCTAAATTACTAAATGTGGGTTTTGGGTTTGGGATTAATGAGATGTGACAAAATGTGTGTTTGATCGTAATGTAATAATAAGTTTATATCTTTAACTTAGTTTGGTACTCCTTAAAGCTAAATGCAAAGGTGTTCAAACTCTGGCTTTGATCCAAAATGAGGAGTGAGATTCAAATTATATATTGATCTCTAAAGGGGTTCGAGGAGATTCGAACTCTGGTTTTATCACGAGAGACGAGTACATCCTCAATCGATCAGTTTCTTTATCTTTGTTTTTTTCGATGTAAAGTTTTATATCCTATCTACTTGGTTGATTTGAGAAATTTTTGCTTCCTTTCATAATCTATAGTTTGGTATCATGCAAATGAGATAGGTAGCATACTTGCTTTCAAGGGAGATAATGACTTTCAGCGGTTGGAATTTCTTTCGGTTTGTTAATGTAAAAGTGAAGCAGAGTGTCTAGAATGACCAAGAGAGATCAATGTCTGAATTAGGCCTCATTTCCTGTTCTTCGTTTCCATCAAGTGTATTATAAATGGAAGAATTAGTGATGTCCCTTGGTGGCTCAATGCGATTGATTGTGCTGATGTATGTGCTCATGTATGAACCTCTTGTAAATGGATTGTCCTCCGACCATTTTGTTGTTCAATCTTTGACTACTCTATTAAGGTTTTTTGGTTGCTTGTTCAGGGACCCCCTTTTTTAGTATTTGATGTTTGATACCACACTAAATTACTCTCCTTGGAGTTGTATATATACATCGATCTTGATATACTTAAGGTCACGAATAAGTCTGATAGAAGTTTCATTTTTGAATTTTGAGCATTGAGGTTGGACACCTAATCTTTGCAACCTCTTTTCATCAGCTGGAAGTACGTGTTGAAGCTAAATGATCACCAAATAGATTAACTTTGTTCATCAGCAGCTATCTAAAATGAAAAAAACTAAAACAAGAGGAATCTGTTCAATATATATATCAAATATTCAATTTGCCTTGCGCTTAAGCACAGCAAGAAAGGTAGTTGTTCCCATGGAGTCGAAGATGGAGGGTTGCTCTTCAAGTTTCTTACGATACAAGTCAAAGAGCTCATCTAAAACTAATTCATCTCCAAAGTGCTGCTTGAAGAGTTCCTCCGTGACGGCTCTAGAGTGAGACGCAATCAGTTGGGCATTTTTCGTAACTGTGTCAAGTTTCGGGATCTGAGGTAAGTGATCCACACTCTCTATGCTGAAACATCCATTTTTCTCCACAACAGCTTCCAGTTCTTGGGGAGACATATGATAGATAGGTATGTTAAATGAATCTGCTTTGTCTTCACTAACTACTCCCTGCATAAAGTGAAGCCATGTAGCAGCAGAAAGGAAGAAATTAAAATTATCCTCTGCAATTCAACATATATAGCAACAACCAATTATGTCACATATATGGGACATGTATCTCTTCAATTGCTTCTACATATAAAATCTTTAATCCTTTGGCACAAATCAATATTGAAAAAGTTGATTAACCAAGCTAGCTAGTTTAGATAATTACCAAACGTTCTCTATCTCGATTGATTCTTGGCGCAAAGGGTTTATGGCAGATCGGATGAACTAATTTAAAGAATAAACAACTTCAATGATTGAGCTACATGTTGGAAAATTTATCATTCATCTCCGGGTTTAGCCTATATTCCATTTCTGAGTTAAAACATATTATGGATTGATTTTTAGTAGTATTACAATAATATTAAACAAAGAGAAATTGTTAATCGCTTACCTTCCTAGCCATGTCCGTGAGGGAAGATCCTAAAAGCCGATATGTGACATTAAGAAAAGAATGAGAATCATTTGATGAACCTTGAAGCTGATGACCAGGAATGATGAGTACCATCAAACCTCCACACACAATCTCTTGTGCCCTGGCATCCAAAAAGCACTCCATGTCCTCAGCATGCTGCGCTTGATATGCCCTCACTACTTCATCCGTGGAATTTAGATAATGGATCCGACCTTTATTCCAGGCAGGGCTATCTTTGTCCATTACCTCTTTTGGCACTCTCGAAATCCATTGAAGGGCGTAAGAAGAGTAAACAAAGTGAATGGAAGCTCTAGGAAATAAGCGACCATAAAAAGAACCAGGCACCCCCGCGGCATAGTATCGCTGCCTGTTCTGATCGGGGAGGGACCTGAAGAGCATGTTGAAGTCATTACAGGTGTGATCGTTGAAGAAAACTTGAAAGTCTGGGATTTGTGATGCACTCAGCCGCGGCACTTGGCTTTGATACTTGGACTGCACGGCTTCAAATATGTTTTCAACTGAAGAAAATGTATTTGGCCCAACTGAGCAACCCAGATCTGCAATGTTAAACGTGTTGTTCGGATTCGATAACATGATCTTCTCTATGTCAAGGTTTTCTGCAGCTGCCATTTTTATAATTTGTTTGACAACATCCACAGCTCCTCTCTGCAAGATCAAAGAGGAAATCAATTATACTCTTAACTGTAAAAACAGTTAGTGAAGTGTATGGAAAAAGAGAAAACCTGGTAAGTGGAGTTGTTGGCATAGCTTTTGGATCCATCTCCACCTATCATTGGATATGCTTCACCTTCTTCACTCAATTTACTGATTTTCTCTGCTGCCATATCTCTCTCTCTCTTCTTACTGTAAAACTCTTGGATATTGGTAAACTTGTATGTTTTTTTTCATCTTTACACTCAGGTTCATATAGGATTCCAGATTGTATACAGAAGGAAAGTCAACACCTACACTAATTAGCCCTATGATTACAACCTTATCCTATATATCAATATATCTTATCCTACAACTCAATCAAACAATTAATCTAAATTGGCACATCTCAACAATACTCCCCCTCAAGTTGGGGAATAGATGTCTCGAATACCCAACTTGTCCAGTGAACTGTGGAATACTTTACTAGAGACAGCTTTTGTCAGAATGTCAGCCAATTGATCTTCAGTTCTTACATGTGGCATGTCAATGATTTTTGACTCTAACTTCTCCTTGATGAAATGCCTATCCACTTCTACATGTTTGGTTCTATCATGTTGAACTGGATCGTGTGCTATATCAATGACTGCTTTACTGTCACAATATAAGTCCATGGCATATTTTGGTTTGAAGCCTAAATCCTTCATTAAATTTCGGAGCCATAACATCTCACATACACCATGGGTCATCCCCCACGGTATTCAGCCTCTGCACTTGATCTGGCTACCACTTTCTGCTTCTTACTTCTCCATGTGACAAGATTAATTACCTCCCACAAAAGTGAAGTAACCTGAAGTGGACCTCCTATCCGTGAGAGAACCAGCCCAATCTGCATCTGTATATCCAGCTATCTCCAAGTGATTATTTTTAGAAAACATAATCCCTTTACCTGGAGTTGACTTCAAATATCTCAAATCTCTATTTACTGCTTCCATGTGATCTTGACTTGGTGCATGCATGAATTGACTTACAACACTCACAGCATATTCAATGTCAGGATGAGTGTGTGAGAGATAAATGAGTTTGCCTACCAACTTTCGATATCTCTCTTTGTTGGTAGGCGCTTGGTCTGGAAATTCTGTTAGCTTGTGATTTTGCTCCATTGGTGTATCTGCTGGTTTACATGCTAGTAAACTTGTCTCTTTCAGTAGATCAACCACATATTTTATTTGGGATAAGAAGATGCCCTCATTTGATCTGGCCACTTCAATACCCAAGAAGTTCTTCAATCCTCCAAGATCCTTCATTTCAAACTCTTATGAAAGATGTGCTTCTAGTTTCTTCACTTCTTCTGGATAATTATCTGTCACAATCATATCATCAACATAAATGATAAGAACAGTGATCTTATCTTTCCTCCGCCTCAGGAACAGTGTATGGTCAGACTTGCTTTGTTTGTAACCAAACTGTTTCATAGATTGGCTGAATCTTCCAAACCATGCCCTAGAAGATTGCTTGAGGCCATAAAGGGATTTCTTCAATTTGCACACCATTCCTATTTGTGAGGCCAGAGAGTAGCTTGGAGGTAGATCCATGTACACTTCTTCCTTTAAGTCCGCATGAAGAAATGCATTCTTTACATCAAACTGTTTTAGAGGCCAGTCTAGATTTGCAGCTAGAGATAACAATACTCGAATGGTATTGATCTTGGCAACTGGTGCAAAGGTTTCCTGGTAATCAATTCCATATGTCTGGATGTACCCTTTTGCAACCAACCTAGCTTTATACCTGTCTAATGTCCCATCAGAAGCATACTTTAGTGTATAGATCAATCTGCACCCTACAGTTCTCTTTCCTGCTAGTTTTGGTATTAGTTCCCATATATGATTCTTTTGCAAGGCTTCCATCTCATCCTCCATAGCTTTATTCCACTTAGGGTCTGCCAATGCTTCCTGCACTTTAGTTGGAATAACAATAGCAGATAAATGAAACACAAAGGACGCATATGACTTGGATAGCCTATGGGATGACATGTGGTTGTTTATTGGATATTTGGCTTTGGCTTTAGGATCTGCTTCATATTGAGCTTTTGGTTGCCCTATATTTTTTCAAGCTGGAAATTGGTACACATTGGTGGTATTACTTGGTCCTATTTCAGGGGAATGTTCAACATTTGTATTATCATGGGATTGAAAAGCAAGGTTAGTAATTACCTCTGGATTATCCTGAAGAGGCATTGGAGTCGATGTAGTAGTAGAAGGGGGGAGGGTATCGTCTGTGTCTGTAGATTCTAGTGTTAGCAACTGGTTTCCACCCTCAAAATCACTAGATTCTATTTTTGTGGCTGGTGAAGGTTCTGTTTCCGTAGCTTCTGATACTAGTGAATGATTATTACTCTCAGTCATCGTAGAATCTGCTTAATCTGCGCTTGCAGTTGATAACTTGTTACTATGTACTTGTTTGTCCACTATCTCAAACGGACAAGATATATTAGAAGACTGCTTTTCTACATCACAATTCTCCCCTTAAAGAGGAGTCTTCGGGGTAAAGTAGAGATCATGTTCACAGAACGTAACATCCATAGTAACATATGTTCGTTTAGTGATGGGATTAAAGCATCGATATCCCTTCTGAGTAGAAGCATAACTTATGAAGACACACTTTTCCGCACATGCCTCCAATTTGGTCCTTTTAATGCGAGGAACATGAACATAGGTCACACAACCAAAGAGTTTTGGAGGAAGAGCATGGGTAGGCGGCAAAGGTAAATGTTTGGAAAGGGCTTGGATATGAGTTTTTGGTGGTGGACTATCGTCCCCAAGAGAGGTATGGAGAGCTTGTGTGGGAAGTTGATTTATGAGGTAGTCAGTAGTGAGGATGGCATCACCCCAGAAATATTCCGGCATATGAGCTCCAAGCAACATGGATCGGGCAACTTCAAGAATGTGGCGGTTCTTGCGTTCCGCCACACCATTCTGCTGAGGTGTATGAGGACAGGTGGTCTGGTGTATGATTCCATGGGTGTTGAATATTGGCAGAAGGTATGTGTGACATATTCTCCACCATTATCTGAGTGGAAAACTTTAATGAGAGTTTGAAATTGGGTATGGATCATGACATGAAAGGTCTAAAACACAGAGAACACATCACTCTTATGTCACATCAAATAGATCTACCTCATTCGGGTGCAGACGCCAGTCATTAATAAAGAGAATAAACCATTGAAGGAATGGATGGATTTCAAAACTTTTTAATTAGTGCGGAATAAGTTTAACAATTAAACTACTAACTAAACATAAAATCCATTCCTTTAACCCATGATCTTGGCTTATTGTGATATGTATATAAACAAAGCATGCATAGTAAGGAAGAACAAAGAGGGAGTTTATGTTCTACTCACCCTTGGAGCGTGATTTTAATCCGATCCAAGTGAACCACCAAAGTTCCTCTCCTTGATCTCTCCTTGTGTTTGTTTCCTCTACCTTGAAGCACCTTGAATTAAGAACTCCTTCTTGTACTCCTTCTTGTGCTTGTAATCTCCTCCTTGATGTAACAAGTAAAGCCACAAAAATATATGGCCTCTAAGGATCTTCACCAAGTGAATCAAGAGATGAAGAAAGATGAAAGAAAAGAAGAAATTATGCAAGTGTTCTTCTTTCCTTTAATTTCTGAAAAATGGACCAAGAGAGAACTCTCTTTCTCTCTCTCTAATCTGAAAATAATAGTGTGGAGACACACTTATTTCTTTGTCCATGCTTTCCCTTTTATATAATAGGAAATAACTCCAATTACTAAAAGAAAAATATTGACTTTCATAAAGCCAATATTTTGGCTGGTCCATACATGTTATTGGGCACTAAAAATGTGTCTTGGGCTTTCATTTAAATCTCATTTAGTGAAGCCCAAGTCCACACCAAAAAACCCGACAATCGTTTAGGCCCAATAGGTTCGGTTTTACCCGAAAATCCTAATTATGTTCAAATAATAAATCTAATTAATTATTTGCTCATAACCAACTCTTGTTTAATCTTCTTCATATACAATCTCAAGGATCCACTTATATGGTGTGCGATCTCTTAGGTTCTAATTAACAAGGCAGTGAAGTTTATAGAAACCATTCTATTTTGTTTACGAATCAAAAACTCCATTTTTGATTCTCCCTTGTTATTAGGATAATAAATGTTTATTAATCCTCGGGGACTTCACAAGTCATGAGTGACGTCTTGCAACATATCATGACTACCCTAGTTAATGTAGAATGACAAAGAACCTATTCAATTGGAATTACAATACAATACGGTCCTTCTCTAACACGATGTTCTAAATCACATCATCGGGGTATGGAATTGATATGTCAATCCCCTAATGTGATTTTCATTCTTATGTGATTCTTAGAATGTGATTAAAAACTCCTTTTTAAATCTCATTCAATGCTTTGGCCAAAGACTCATTGAATCACATCTTTGAACATACACCTTATTTACTTAAGGATAGAGATTCCTTGTTGTACACTCACATGTCTCCATGACCGAATTGATTATACCAATGAATGCATCTATTATATCCATTAAGGGACACAATATTATTGCATCATCAAGAGATAATCCATTCACTCATAAGACAACTATGGTGTCTCAGGTCAAAGGACTAATTTGTATTATTGCAATTTAGAGTTCAAGTTTGACATGTAAGTAAGACTCCATACAAGAACTCTAATGATCGCGTTCAGTGTACTCTTTAAGTTAAGAGCACCCACATACTTGTATTAGTGTCTCTACACAAATGACAAGAGACATATCATCCTCCATATTGAGCATACATAGTATGTGCTAGTCTTTCCGGATTATCAATGTCCAAGTGATAATCCTATGACTAGGAACCTTTTAGGATAAGAGTGTGAAAGAGTAAAGGTCTCACACATCTAACTCTTTAGATTACTTTCTCTTTAACTCATATTCCTTGGACCTTGTTCAATCAAATATTAAATATAAGCAATGAACAATAAACTTGCCCTTTTGATTAATAATAATTACAATAATAATTACATCAAAATGATTGTTTTAGGACACAATTCCTTCAACCATTTCATACCAGATGGGGTTGCTGGACACGACCCCCAATTAAACATCAGAGTGAACCAAATCAAAAGGTGCAATACTTTTATTATAACTCAAAGGATAGTTCACACAGTGACTCTTGCCTAAAATACAAGTATCACATTTAAAGTCTGATGCTTAAACAATGAAGGTAGTAGAGTTTGAAGATAACCAAAAGATGGATGCCCCAATCTTTTATGCCACAACCAGATTTTTTCTACTTCCGTAGACGAATGTTTATGAACTTGATTCACTTCACTTACATGGCGATTACCAGCATATGTCATCTCCATGTTGTACAATCCCCCCTTCTCAATACCACGCCCAATGATTTCCCCTTTTAGGATGTCTTGAAATATACAACACTATGGGTAAAGAATCACTCAACAATATAATTGTTTAGTTATATGTTTGACAGACAAAAGGTTATGTGATAATGATGGCACATGTAAAACTGTATTAAGTGTAATAGAATCTATCAAAATGATAGATCCAGCACTAGTAATAGGATAGGAAACACCATATGCATTGGTTACGCCGAATCAGTGAACTGGGGTCAAATTTTGAAGGTTCCTAGAGTCATTAGTCATATGGTCTGTTGTGCCTGAATTAATTATCCACATATCTTTCCAATTAAAGTCAGAAATACTAGACAAAGAGGAACTTAGTGTACCTGAATCAGTCATGAAAGCAAAGGTAGGGCCACCAATGTAATCACCTTCAGTTTGTTCCTTCGGAGCTGGTGAGGCAATATGAAGGCCCATCTTAGGGCTGATAACCTCTTGCCTCTTTCGCTTGGGTTTCCTTACGACGGGCAACATACCCCTCCCACCATTCTGGATAACTTTTCAATTGAAAACAATTATCCACAGTATGCTTCAGAGACTTACAATGAATGCATTTCGTAAATCCTGGAGTGGGTGATTTCCAAGAGGAGGCAGATGACGAAGACTGGGGATTATGTACATGTGGTGGCTGGTATTGAGTGTGCATGGCAGATCCTTCAACAATTGTTTCAGACATCATTTTTTGAAGCCTGTTATGTTCAACACTAACTTGAGAATAAGTCTCTTCAATAGAGGGCAGCGGCTTTGTGTTCAGAATTCTACTTCTAACACCGTCGAGGTGTGGATCAAGTCCTGCTAAGAAGATGTAGACACGATGCTTACTGACCCTTTCTGCCATATAAGCAATAGATTCTGCATCCTTGAGCCGGAGAGGATCTAAGATATCAAGTTCTTGCCAAATCTTCTTCATTTGGCTGTAGTAGTTATGAAGAGGAGCTCCATTTTGTTTGGTGGAAGCCGAGTCAATTTGGAGTTCATAGTTTCTGGTGTCATCTTGCGCAATAGAGAAAGTAGTCTTGACAGCATCCCATATCTTTTTAGCTATCTCCAGTCCTTCATAATTTCCTCGTACATCTCTGTGCATAGAATTGAGTAGCCAAGCTTGAACAAGACTATATTCTTGTACCCAAGTCTCATAGAAGTCTTCATCTTCTTCCTCTGAAGGTGCCTTTTTCTTGCCAGTGAGATAACCAAGTTTATCTCTACCAGTAATGTCCAATTTGGCATGTTTAGACCAAGAAATAAAATTGGTGCTATCCAATTTATCAGGAGCGATGGAACCATTATCGTTGGATGATAATTGTCCTATAACATTAGGTGACTCCTCAGATGCCTTCTTGGATGGCTCATTGTCGAGAACCATAATTGCTGCTTCTGTTTTTTTTTTTCTCTCCTTTTTTTTTTCCCTTTTTTTTCCTCTCTCTCTCTTCTTCAATAGATCGAAGCTTTTAAATAAATAGATGCAGCATGGCTTTTAAATAAGGACTAAATACTTGTTACTCCTTGTACTTTTCTCCATAAAACAGTTCAGTCCAAAATTTTTAAATTAAACAGGTTAGTCATTATTCTCTCTAATTTTCACACAATAGGTCCAAAATGACTATTTTACCCCTCACTTTTTTTTTTGATTTTTTTTTTTTAATTTTTCTCTCTCTTTTTTAATTTATTTTTTTTCTTTTTCTTCTTCTTCTTCTTCCTCTCTCTCTCTCTCTCTCTCTACCGAGCCACCCTCCGCCGCCTTTGCACCTCCTGCGTCTTCCGCCTCCACCCGGCCAGATTCTGCCCTATCTGCCTCCTCTTCTAGGACCTCCAGAGGCGTAGTCCCGATTGCACCTCCAGAAGCACCACCACTTGTTGTTCTCCTTCGGCGCAACAAAATAGCTACAAACCCAAAAAGAACAACCAAAATCCATCGAACCCATCAAACAAAACTTCAAACTTTCAAATTCACATTATTATATAAACAATTATGAGACCCTAAAACCCAGATCCGTGAATCGAAACCAAGATCCAATCACGAAAGCAATGCAAATTTCCCATTCAAATTCATCATCTGGGTATTCAATTTTGCCTTCTTTCACACATTACCAACCCCCAATTTCACTAGCTCGCTATTCCCGAACTTCCTCTTGTTCTTCTTCTTCTTTTCCAGCAATCTCACATACTCATCCCCATCCACCTCTTCAACCTTGACGGCCTTTGGGCTGTTCCTTAGCGACGAGAGTGACGAAGAAGGAGGAGCGAGGCCTCTTTTGGCGGCTGCGTGAGTAGACATGGAGGAGCCACTGGCGGTGTTTCAGAGAAAATGCCATGGAAAGAGAGCAATCAAGAAAAAAAAAATAATAATAATATATATATATATATATATATATAGAGGCCGGATCGAGAGCTGACGTCCGCAACCCAGAAAAAGTGCAGACGTCGCTCCTCCGGCGTCGGGAAGGCGGCGATCGCTGCGCTGCAGGTGCCGGACGCACCCTCTGAACATCCCGGACGACCTCGAGCAAGCGGCAAAGGCGAAGGTGATCGGAAACTTAGCGGTGTGCTGCGAGCTCGCCGGAAACCATGGAAGCCCATCGAGCTCGACGTCGATCCCTTCGTCGACGACTCCAGCCGCTTCTGAACTGCTTCACGTCGTGGCCTGGTTTTGTCCGGCAGCAGAAACGCCGCCGTCGCTGCTCGATCGAGGCCGGAGGAGCGACGTCCGCACTTTTTTTGGGTTGCGGACGTCCGCTCTCGAACAGTTTTGTATATATATATATATATATATATATATATATATATATATATATATATATATATATATATAACTAAGAGAGAGAAGTAGAAACTAAATTAAAAATAAAATAAATAAATAATAAAAAAGAGAAAGTGAGGGGTAAAATAGTCATTTTGGACCTAATGTGTGAAAATTAAAGAGAATAAGGACTAGGGTGGTGCTATTCACACATCCATTTTCTCTATTCACACACCCCCTCTATTTTTATATTACTTTAATTCAATTCCGTTTTATAAATTACCCTAACTACCCTCCCTTGTAATTCTATTTCTTTTATTTTTTATTTTATCTATTTGGCAAGTCAATCATGAATCAAACATCATTATGCAATAATTAATTTGCTTTTACCTATAAATGAAGGAAAAATAATACGTTCATTAAGTGGAATGACCTATATTATTAGACGAGAATATGCTTTCCAAGTAATTACATTCATCCAACTGAATCTAAATTGCAAAGTTTGTTCTCATACAAGTAGGAGAGGTAAAACACATGCTTTACTCCCTCGTTGTCTCGGATTCCAATATTGCACCTAGCTTACTAGAGTTTCTTATCTCTTATAGATTGGCAATAAGCCATTTTCAAACGAAGTCTGTAAATTTGAGAAATTTGTGGGTAAAAAAAAAATGGAGTATAGTTCAAAATTAATTGTTTGAATAAGACTAGCTTGAGGGGCTAGACAAATGTAGACACACGCATAATCAATGGTATGAACGCTTAATTTAATGTATTTTAGATAACTATATTGAAAGAACACTGACCCATAAATAATAAGAATGTATTACGCAAGGCTGAGGACAAACTTTGCAATTTTGATTCAGTTGGATGAATGTAATTACCTAGGAAGCATATTCGTTGTCTGTTTAATAATACAGGTCATTCCACTTAACGAACGTATTATTTTTCCTTCATTTATAGGTAAATTAAAATTTTGATTTATTGTATAATGATCTATTGATGTTTGATTCATGATTGACTTGTCAAATAGAAAAAAGAAAAAGAATCAGAAAAAAGAAAAAGAATCAGAAAAAAAGAAAAAGAATCAGAATTGCAATTGAGGGTAGTTAAGGTAATTTGTAAAAAAAGAATTGAATTAAAATAATAGAAAAATAGAAGGGTGTGTGAATAGAGAAAATTGGTGTGTGAATAGCACCACCCTAAGGACTAACCTGTTTAATTTAAAAATTTTGGACTGAACTATTTTATGGAGAAAAGTACAGGAAGTAACAAGTATTTAGTCATTTAAATAAATAACCTTAGGTTGCAGCTCGTGGTCGTCGTCTGAGGCAAACAAACAACCTCCTAAGTTCGCTGGTCAGTGGCAGACGGCGACTGAAGGTCCGGCGTGGCCCGATCCGGTCTGGTAGCTGTAAGGTGGACTTCGGGTCCGATACTGGCTTTTTGGGTCTTTGGCGAAGATACAGATTCAAGTTGATGGTGATTGTTATCAATGATTGATAGAGGTGCTGCAGATTGTCAAAACAAAACGATCTTGTAGATGGATGAAGTGGGTATACTGATATGGGTATTGGGAAGACTTATACTTAGTCTGGTGGTATGGGTAAAAAGAAGAACTACAACAAAGTTCTTACGATATTTGGTATTTTGGCAGTGGAATTAAGGTATGGTAGATATGGATATGGGTCTCAAGAGCGTATTGCTCTGATACCGTCTTAGATATTGGTAAACTTGTTTGTTTTTATTCATCTTTACACTCAGGTTTATATAGGATTACAGATTGTATACAGAAGGAAAGTACTTAACACCTACACATAGGGCTTATGATTGCAACCCTATCCTATCAAACTATCTTATCCTACAACTCAATCAATCAATCAAACAATTAATCTAAATTGGCATGGCTCAGCAACAAAAATAAGGACTATTCCTTACTTCATACGGGTTTAAGTTTTTTAAAGGTAAATTATTGAGATCAGATGGCAAGTTGACATTGATGTCTATTTCTTCAGCTATGTTTATGAACAGCAGATATGATGCTGGATTGGCATACATTCTTGGCGATATCTACCAGACAACATTCCAATGGCTTAATTAATAGTAGCAGTGGCATAAAAGTACTTTATTTTCTGCTTCTTCGACAAGTTTGCTAAATCATTAATTATATATAGCTTAATCACCGAGCACTCGAATCATGTAAGATAATTAAAGAGATGATTAACTATAGATTCATGAATAATAGCATGTTCAAATCGATAAATGTTTTTGTTTTTTCCTTTGGCTGAATGAAATTTTCATTTCAAAACCGGAAAGACGGCGGAGAGGAACTTAAAATGCAGGGAGACCATCACTCCATCAGCCCTGAGAACATGCAATACAGAGGGTGGAGGGTGATTCATCGAGTTTTCACATTTCACCCCTCTTTTTGCATCGCAAGCCAATCAACAACAGCATTTGCAGATCTTCTAACAAGTCGTACTCCACTTACAGTTATAAGCTTAGACAAAAGCCAACGAATCTTCGACACAAGAGGGTGGATTCCCCAATCTACCTTGAAAGACCTATCCAAAATAGACTTAAAGAGTATTTCAGAGTCAGTCTCCGAAACCAAAGAAGGGAAATCCTTTGATTTACACCACATGATAATTGCATTTGATAAGTATAGAAGACTTCGCAAACAATTGGCTACATCTTTCAAATGGTGGAAAAAAAGAAAAAAGAAAAAAAAAAGTTAATTAATTTTAAGTCCAAAAAACATGGCTGGAATTTCTATGCCTTTCAAATTCCTCTTGGAATAGAGACCTCCTCAAACTTGAAATTTGAGGACCTTTATATGAGAGAGAGAGAAACTTCCTCAGCAAGGGCTGCCCATGATTCCCTAACAACCAATCAAGACTTTACACATAGGGCACCCTTTTGTCTGGCACCCTTTTGTCTCTTCCTTTACCAAAATTCTTATGATCTACTTCAGCTCTACTATTACTTACAATTATTAAAGAAGCGTAGTGGGCCCATATTTAGAGTTTGTTTATTTTAACATGTTTCAGTTATAAATCTATCCTCTATACTCATATTGAAAAGATCTGTAAATTTTGTAGTGGCAAGTTCAGCCCTGCAGAACAAAATTATCCTACAGGAGAAAAAGAAATCTTGGCTGTCAAGAAAACAATTTTAAACTCTCCAGCTTTTCTTGGAAAACCCTTTACTGTACGCACCGATTGTGCTAGAGTGAAGAATTTCAAAAATTTTAAACTTGATAAAGCTGCTGATAGAGGAAGATTAGCAAATTGGCAATTATTTCTTAACCAATATGATTATAATGTTGAATTAATTGCAGGAAACAAGAACTATCTTCCAGATGCATTAACTAGAGAAATGGCAATGTTCAGTCAAAGAGATGATGACCAAGGTCGCAATCCCAGAAACAGAAGAACTAGGAAAGAACCTAAAAAAGCTGAGGAATCAAAAGAAAAACTCCTCAAAAGATTTTTGCTAAGTCCAAAAGGACTAGCCACAACTGATCAATCCCAGGGTAAAGGATTGGCTGGCCCGTCTCAAACGGCAGACGGTAAAGGCTCATCAAGACCGTTGAAGGCTGTTGCTTTACCAAAAAGCAAATCAACTCCAACTGAAGTTATAAATGTTTTTAATTATGAACTAGAAACCTTTGTTGATCCTATGTTCAGAACTGGCAGGAGGCTAGCATACCACCAGAAGGCAATTTTAGATAACCTCTTATTTGCCTTTCAGGAAAAAAAACAGTGGAATCATGTTCCCGGCTCTGTTTGCCTTAGTTGAAGAACTCCATGAAAATGCTAGACCACAGTTTGCAGAAGTGAATGAAAATACACAGCAAAGTGCTGTCCAGAATGAAAAAATCCAGTATATATCTTGAAGATCCTGAAAGTGCTAGAGTTCCTGTTTTAGCACTAACAGAACCAGATTGGTTTGACTTTCACAATCTCATTGGAAGTCAGAATTTTGACTCATTTCCTCCAACTCTCTTCATAGTCCCTGGACCTTATGTTGGAAGGTATGTAGTCAATGTTCAGAGTGAACTTCTCCAAGAACACAAGCTGTGACTTGTTGAAATTGTCCATAATCTCTGGACAAAAACCAATGATCGATGATCTCAAAGGATTACCACCCATCCTAGTCAATACAGTCAAGAATGTCAGAAAAACTGACTGTATCCTCAGGTTGAAATTCAGATCGACTCCTCCAGAATGGATCCATAATAGAAATGGTGAAGTTGAATATATTTCTTCATATCATTATGTGAGGATTATCCAAGGAAGGTATCTTCAGCCTGCATGTGTGGGATACAACGGCCAGCCAAACTCTAGCATCCCTTGGATGAAGGCCATGTCCCTAGACTATATCCAAAAGATAATCGAAGAAGATAAAAAAAACACATTCCTGGCAGCAGGAGAGAAAATTATAATCACTGCCTATGATCATCCTAAAGTTGAGAGCAGTGACCTTTTTCTGTCGCTCAAGAGAAAGGAAATTGATTCTACGTTAGCATGCTTGCAGTGGATCCAGAGACTTGAAAATGACAACCACTACAAGATGTATGCAGATACGGACGTAGAAGATAATGAAGTTAAAGCCAGGATGGATGACAACTTTCTTGTCCTAGGCTACAATTCAGAAACAGATGAAAACATGTGAAGCAACAGGTGTAAAAAGCACCGAAAGCAACTTTGGCTTTTCCTAAAGATGCTTTTGCTTTTCAGAAAAGAACAAGGTGAAAAAACATTTCACCTAAAGGAATCTGCTTTTCGCCAACCGACCTCCATCATCAGGAGCACTCACAAAAGCAGAAAATAATAGAGTTGTGTTGTACATTTTTATGTTTTGAATTCTGGTTATTTGAGTTCCGCTCCCTATTTAAGGAGCTTTAAGTTCAGTTTGTAAGGCATCAGAAAATTGAGCAGAATCATTTTTCTCTCAAGAAGTAAGAAAAGCCATAGTAGCAGTGTGATAGTACCAGGGTTTCCTGTAAGTCGTTTGATGCGGTGTGCATTTTATTTCAAGTAAGTACCTGCATTTCAATTATGAGTAGCTAACTAATAAATTATCTGCAAAAATTATCTGTTTACCTTACCATTTATCAAGCTAAGATTATTTTCCCAAAAGTGATTCCGCCCTGAGAAGTAACCATTTAGACAGGAAGTCGTTAGGTGAAAATGTGGCATGTTGAAGGCTAGATCTTTTGCTTTAGGATTTTATATTGCAGGCTTGATAACTGAAGAAGATAAAATATATAAAAGTAGAAAAGGAAGAAGGGACACGTGTAAACTTCTTAGAGGGACATCCCAAAACCTGGTCAGGAGGTGCTAACCACACCTGGTCAGTCAAGTACTATCCTTGGGCAAAGGCTAGGTATCACTAATACTAAGCACGATATCAAAAATATGTTCTGGGACAGGCGGGGCTGGGATTTTTATTTTTTTAAACTTGGTACAGATAGTACCGAAACCGAGTGGATTTGGTACGGGCCCGGGTTCATTTAGGGATTAAACTTTGTCTTTTTTTTTTTTCCTATCACTTAATTGCTTGTAAATTTTCTAGATTCCAGAATGCAAAATCTGGATTTCTACCCGTCCTAACACTAAAATCTGCAAATTTGACACATTCAGTTATGCCTTAAACAAATCAAAAATTGAACAATCTTTTCAATCACAAAAGAAGAAATGAAGACAAAGTTTAATACACACACACTAAAAAAAACCCTAGAGAAGCTCTCGCTCTATATCGCTGTTTTCTGTGGTTGAGCCTGTCCGGTTGCGCCTCGGCGCTGGCAATGGCCTCTGGCCTAGCCGGTGCACGATGTGTGCGGCCGGATGGGTGTTTTGTTCCGTGATCGTATCTCAGGCTCGGAGGCTGGGTTCGGGAGGGGTACTATTTCTTCTCTTTTGGCTGAAAGCAGTGGCTGCGTTGAGGGCGTGGGATTGGATCGGAGTTGGATCGGGGCTGTGCCGGGTCGAAGTGGTGATTGGTGGCAGTCAGTGGTCGACGCGTCGGGTTCGATGGCTTGGTGGCCTGGATCGGAGGCTGTTTGGATGGATCGATGGCTTACTGATGGTGTGCTGCTCGGACGTTCATGTTGGTTTTCGCTGCAGAGCTTCCCGTCGATGGCTGGTGTGGGGTGGAGACCGCGACGGGGTTGTGATGGTGGCCCGACGCCAGTGGTGGGGAGGCGGAGTTGGGGGGATGCAGTCGCTGCCATGGAACAGGAGGGATGGATCTGGTCCTCTTGCTGGGCTGGTCTATTGGGCTTGGATGCGGCCTGTAGGCCCAATCTGGGCTGTAGTTTGGGTTTGGTTTCCCTATTGGGGCCCTGCCTTAAGTTTTAATTTATTTAATTATTTATGGTTTTTAGTTATCTTGCGCTTTATGCGAGCAATAAGTCCCTACGTGGGACTAGTCGGGCTTTGTGCCTGTATGTGCACTCAAAGTGCCTTGTCTGCTCTAGGTAGGAGGCGAGTTCCTTGCTTTGTCAAATGGTCGCTTCCGCCTAGTGGTAGGGTGAAGCTAAGTGTCGTCGGTTTTATCTTCCGGCGGCAACATAGTAGGAAAGCTGTGCTAAAGCAGGTACTTATGCTATGTTGTAATCGTGTTACATATAAAGTTATCTTTCCGTTATGTCACCGCTATGTCAAAGCAAATAGAGTCGCCAGTAGAGCGCTCTTTGCTAGTTGGTGCATTGTTGAATACTGTTATTTGGTAGAGACTCATGATATTATTTCAGGATGTTTTCTAGATGCTTCTTGTAATCAGGGGTTTAGGCTCATTGTCCCCCCCCCCCCTTGTATTCATCAGTTTCATTAATCAAGGCGTGAGGGCAGCCGCACCAGCCCTTTATTAAAAAAAAGAAAAAAAAGAAATGAAGAATGACAAAGAATCTACAAAGTGCAAAGTTTTTAGTATGAAAATCCTGCAGAAAAACAATCTGCACCTCAAACAATGATACATTGACACTATCCAACGTCTCAATCTCCCACTGGTAACTTCCCAAACAATGATAATACCAAAAGAAAATGACAAAAAATGTGCATTGCAAGGGATTGCATTGGCTTCAATTTGAAGAGGCACAGAGAAGGTGAGGTTGCGGTTGAAGAATTTTCAAGCCCAGAAGTACTTAAGTGGGGCCGAGCAACTGACTTCTTCGATCTAGCCATTGAATCGAAGAAGTTCAAGAAGAATTGTTGCTTTGGTGATGTTGTGATGAACTAATTAACTGGTGCCACTACTACAATATTAAGCAACATCAATGCTTTGATGGGCATGATTGCAACAAACGTGGGTACTTTCACTGTTTGAGTGGAATTAGTGAGATAATGTCCACGATTGCTTACCAATGGCCATTAATATACTTATTCTATTTCTAGCTATCGACCTCTCTCTCCCTCCTCTCTTCTCTCTTCTCTGTTGTCAGTCCATCACTTGCATCTGCTTCTCTTCTCTTTGTGCTCATTGAAACCATCATCCAATGAATCAATCCTTCAAATTGTTAAGCCTCAGTGTCTCGTCTTAGTTCTCAGCGGATCTACCAATTTTGTATGAGTTTATGCTTCTAATCCAAGATCCCCAATTATTTCATTCAAAACCCTAATCTCTCCCAATCTCCCTTCAGCAGCTATGGCCGCCGAATTTACAGAGAGAGAGAGAGAGCAATAGCAATAGAAATGGGTAAAGAGGAAGAAAAGGAGATCGAGACGTATTTTCAGAGACATGACTGCAAGACTAATGTGCAGTTGCGAATATAAATCAGACTTTGATTGCCTCTCACCTCCTCTCTCAACATAAGGTGTGGTCAAACCATCACAATTATGAATTGAGTTTTTCATTGTGAGGTAGACACTTGTGGGTTTATTTACTGTTGTTTATGAACAAATTTTGATGCTTTAGATTGAATTGGATTTGGGTTTTTCTCCAATATATTGTTTGATTAGTTGTTCATGGTCAGTGATCATTTGGCTCATTAATCATTATCCTTACTTTATTGAAGGAGAAACGCGCAACAATTTTTGTACATGGCCGCTATGAAAACCCAACAATAGTGGTTCTTGAGGAGAAGATCAGGTCCAGTATCCAATTCATTTTAGTATTCCAAAGCCTGCTTGTGGTTGGGGTATGCTTATATGTTGAATGTTTACTAAGGCTGAGCTTTGTTTTTGACCTTCTGTTGTTGATGGCATTGGTTTCAAGTGGTAGGCATATTGTGACAACAACATATTGCTATAGGAAGGCTCGATATTTATTGCGACCATCCTTCCCAAAATGGGGATCAAGGTATGGTTTACTGCTATTACTTTTAGAATGATAAGTCATCCTGAATTTTTAGTAATAAGATAGTTTCTGTTACTTTTCAATTCGATGCTAATGCTTTTGTTAGTGATTATACTTGTTACCCTCAGATAGTCCTTTATATGAATTGATTATTTTTCTGTGTTATGTTCCTTTCAAAATAGAAATGGATCAATGAGTGACAAATTACTGACAATTTCATTTCCTTGTGTTGTGTTGTTCTGCACATTGCAAGTATTTAATAAGCTACGCTCTTGTCATTGTAGTCAAGATTGATGACTAGCATTCGGGCTTTGAAAAGGTTCATCAATTGTGAACTGATGCATAATGAATCTCTGGAAACCCAATTACACGGTAAAGTTGTTATTTTGTTTTTTGGTTTTACGCTAAAATGTGCACCCATCTGTTAAGTCCATTTTCTATTCAAGTGTCGATTTTTCAATGGATTATAGACATAAGATGCTTGAACATGGAATTCTGCATATTGGTTGTGGATATTTGCTACTCATCTTATATGCCTTATAGTAATAGTATGCCATTCATTTTCTCTTGAATCTATTTCGTGTGCCTTACTTAGACATAACAGATGCTCTTTTTAATACCTATTTTTTGTGATAGAACAGATGCTCGATTTAATTTTCTAGTAGATGTTGGTATCTTTAAATATTCGTAAAGATTTTTTAAAAGGTAAAGTAAGGTATGCTAATAGCAGTTGCTTCGAATTTAGCTTTTTGTTCAGATTCATGCCTCTCGGTTACTATCACTTGTGCTTAATGCGTTTATGTTTTTGGTATTTAACCCCTGATCTCTTGTGTTTATTTGGTGATAGCTACTCGATCATCATGCAAGTTCATAGTTGAAAATTTCAGAGAAGATTTTGTGAAGTTTCAATTAGGTGCAGTGTTTTGTATAGACATTAAATTGTTGATATACTCTTAAGGTATTAAACCTCACTGGGGTTGACAACTTGTAATAGGAACGATTGAACAATGTAATTTTTCCCTTAATATGAGGTATGAAGAAAGTACAAATTCCAAAAGCTGAATTTTATATAATGGATTATAAAAGGAATATTAAACATTTTCTCTTCTTATGTTTGAAAGCTGAAGTCAATACTAATTGTGTCCATCTACCCACCATTGTATTGGTGGTCCCCACAATTTCAGAATTGTAAAGAAGTCACGAACAAATTAATACGAGGCAAATAAGTTGCAAACAACCAGCCTACAGCGTACTGACCTTGATAAAAGTGGCTGCAGCGTTGCTATAATTGCTGGACACGTTTATATGTGTCGTTTGAGGTTATTTTGTCACGAATGTTGTGTGTGTCTTTTGCCCATTATTGTAGTAGTGTGCTATTTGGTGATGAATTTATGACTTGATGATCAATGAACGTTGAATTGGTACTTTGATGAGTGATGAATTGGAGAGAAATTTGAGAATTGTTGAATTGGGGATTTAGGGATTTAGCATTAGCCTTTGACAAAGTGAATGACTGAATGATTAGTTTGTTTAGGGATTAGGCTGAAAAAATCGTGATAAGGTTTCAATCTTACGTAAAATCATATATAGACCAATTACACTCAGCCACGTAATATAAATAACAAAAGATTGAATTTATTTATTAAATTCAGAACGGGACAAGCCTAAACAATAGTTTTTTATTTTCAATCCCAGCCCGTTCCGACACTTTTCGGGCCGCTATTGATTCGGTTCTGGGCTTTTGGTTTTGGGTTCCGGCCCTAAAGGGTTGATATAAGCAAACGAGGCAAATTGTTGGGAAAGCTTTGTATGTGACAACAAGAGGTAGATATTTGTCGATACATACATATATAGACTCAATGATAGTTGCCCACATGTTGGCCTGACCTTGGTGGTAAATTATTTTCAAAATGACCTACTTGTTCCCCAAAGAAACCGTTCAGGGTCGATATAAGCAAACGAGGCAAATTGCTGGGAAACCTTTGTAGTTGCCTTTCTCGGTGTAGGGTTTTGTTTAAGTACCTCTGCATAGAATTGGATCGCAAAGCCCAAGCATGAAAAATAGGCCAAGAAGTGCCAATCGAAAAGCCCTAATCATCTCATACAAAAATGGGGACAAAAAGAAGAGATAGGAATGACGTGTGTAAACAATATACGGTTGTTTGTGACTTGTGAGGGAAGGAGGGATGGAGCTGGTAGCTAGGAGCTAAGAGAGAAGAGTAAGAGGGACTACGTGTTGAACGGCGTGCGTCCAGTTTTCGAGGTGGGTAATGTATGATGTAGCCTTTACGACCACGTGGGTCAAACCCCGCCGTCCATCAGCGAACCCGAGTACGTCCACGGCCACCGGTGCAAATTGTTTAGGGCAAACCTGTGAATAAATTGATTTAATATTTAATAATAATTCAGCGGCCACCTTAAAGCCCTTTGAGAATGGTTTTGGACCGTCTAGAGCAAAGTTGGGGGCAGCTAGCTTTGTGAGTTGGTGCCTACTCGCGATCAACAGATAATCTTGTATATTATGATTTTGTGCTTGAATTGTTTTGTATCCTTCACTTGGGTTGCTACTTGCTATAATCTTACTATGTACTTTAAGACTTTTTAGTTTTTACTCTCATAAAGCATAAGATGACTCACAACTATCTCTTATGTGGATGATGGAGACAGAACTTTGAAGCATCCAAGCAGAGCAAAGAAGAGGTCAATTTGACGGGGATGGTTGCCCCGGACATTGCCTCTAGCTCTGGTTGATTGAAGTGCTAATGAAATTTTTCACTATATGCAAATTGAAGTCATTAGGAGATGGGTGGCAGGGTATTAACGGGCATGCTCGTTTTAGTTTCTAATAAATAAGCGCATTTTAGGATAGTTTTTACTAGTACTTTAATTTTGACATAAAAAACTATCTCTTAAATATTGAGTTTTTTTTTTTAAAAGGGGTTCAGAAAATCTTTTAACAATAGAATCTCTTAATAGTAACATTTTTTTTTTTTGGTTGAAACTCTTAATAGTAACATAGAATGATTCAAACACAAGGTTCCAACGCTCTGAAATATTGAGTTGCATGTCTGAATCTTTATATCACTTCATTTTCATTATAGACGGTCCTAAAAGTACATGTTTTTCTTCCCCCACAAATACCCTACCCATTTGCCCATTTGGTTAACATGCATCACTTTCGCACTTGAGGCGTGCGTGTCGCACATGAACATTCAGATAGCTGTGGTTCTTTTACGGGTTTCCCAGGTCAACATTGCTATGAGTTGGATGACTTGGATCGAATGTGTAACTTGTGTTCATTGATCACCTCTTCCATTACACTTCAACGTTAGTCCTTGCGAGCAAGCAAGGTTAACGAAGCCGTATCAGTTCACTGCAAACTGTCCCTGCGAGCAAGCAAGGTTAACGAAAGCCGTATCAGTTCACTGCAAACTGTCCCTGCGAGCAAGCAAGGTTAACGAAGCCGTATCAGTTCACTGCAAACTGTCCCAATTCCTTACTATCATATTAACAAGCTTCCAAAGTTCTTGGTACTTGATGCTTTCAATCTTTGGAAGGACGAGAGTTCCTTCTTAGCTATATTGGTGCAAAGTTGGAAACTACATGTGCGTTCAATAGCCAAGGTTGGTCCTTGGTTATAAAAATTGTTTTCAATAATAGGGACTAAACGTGCAACTGCCGCACACCTCCATTGTCTTTATGTGCATCCCACTCATTGGTATCTAAATTGATGGATCTCTAAAAATCTCCTAGTCAATTATCATATAGAAAAATCACAATCACACGGACCCAAAGCTTAGAATGGTTGAAATTCTTCATAGACAAGTCGACATTTAGTATGTTGATTAATTAGTGTACGTTCTTAATATTGAAGAAGAAAAGAAAGATTTGAAGTATAAGACTAAAAGCCCCCTCGTTTTGACTTGAGAAATGTTCCGGCTGATTTAGGTTGGGGAGGGAAGAGGATGCTTATTTTGAAACAATAAGCTTGCAACAAACACAAACTCTTGTGCCACGGTGCCACCCACCCCTGCGAGAAAGAAGAATGAAATTTGACTGTTGTTATTAAAAATGACGATAAGGATCTATATTTCAAACTTTAAAATTAAAATTTTAATACAAAACTTGACTCGTCCATATATAGGAACGAATCATACGGAATAACAAAATAAGTCAAATTGAAAAAAAATAAAAATTCAATTCCCTTAAAATCTTAAAATGTTGATTTGACTGCCTAAGTGCTTTGATGCAGAAACTTTCTTATTATTCCAATTTCCAAAGGTCAAATATTTTTTTTGGTCTGTTCCAAAGGTCAAATTCTAGATTTTTCTACCTTATATTCTAAATCATATGTTAATAGAAATACTATTATCCTTCTCTTTTAAGAGTGAAGTTACAGTGGATGTGTTTGGTTTCTGCATCAAAGTTGTAACACCTCTGAATTCATGTGAAAAATTACAAATACAATGTTTCAAAATTCACACCTCCAAAATCAATCACTCTTGTGTATACTATAAGAGCAACTCAAACAGCTACCCCATATTTTGATTTTTCTCTATTTTAGGAAAAAATGAGCCTCTTTTGCTCCAACAGATTCTCTATAACTATCCATATTTTAGGGATAGTGAGGAAAAAGAAAACCAAATTCCCTATATTTACAGCAATCTCTAAAATTTCAAGAAAGAATTAAGGAGATTTTAGATATTGCTGTAAAATAGGGAATCTGTTGGAGTTGGAGAAGAAAAAGATATTAACGCTTT